>NW_020653409.1:3790900-3877585 GCF_003589595.1 Hyposmocoma kahamanoa
GAATTGGTCGAGTACTTTTCCACAATAATCACTGGTTTGGTAAATCGAAGGTAGGCATGACTGCAATTCAAAATGTAAATAAAAGTCAAAATGTTACTATACGAAATTAATTTTATTTATTAATAAAAATAAACCTACACAAAATCCAGTGCCATGGGTCCATATCGGTGACTCTTCTTTCTTCTTATGATCCACTCTATAGTTGAGTTTAAAAATCGCCAATGAGACCGCAAAACTTAGCGTCATTAATGTAAGATTAGTTTAGCAGACGAAATAAGGCGACGATGCCTGCTAATAGTACTAAGAGATAATAACGCTACTGTTAGATGTGAATCGACTAACATATGCCAAACTAATGTTATGTAACGACGCTGTGGATGTACTTGTATTCGTTCGCTTTAATGGGCGAGGGGGTATGTAACGTTGCCGATAAACCTAGACGCGCGAATCTGGAAATACAGCAATCAGCACGGGAAACTGCCACAGCACAGCACAGCACAGGCCAGCGAGCTGCACCGGCCTGCCAAACAAATGCACATGTTAGTCCGTTGCATTCTGCCGGCCGCATCTATATGCTTATCTTTACTTTGATTACTTAAGTAGGAGAATTTCTATCTGGTTTATACATAGCCATATTTTTAAATTACATATGAAAGTGTCTTTTATTTATTTCATTTTTCAAGTGTAAAATAATCATTAATTACCACAAATCATGAGAATACGAGGCGTACTCGATTTACCTATTTAATGCGTGTCTCGGTTTGTCAATAAATAGTTAAAGATTACTCATAACTTATGAACGGCAACAACAGCAAATCAGCAGTTGCAGCACAACAGCAACAGCAAAACCCCCCTCCCCGCAAACCGCCTCGCTCCCCGCGTACGCCACACGCCCTGAGCATACCAACATTACGATTAATATTACATTAGTAATTATTCCTTAAAGTAAATGTTTCTTACAGTACAATCAATGATAAAAGTAGCAGACCTTCACATGTGTTTCAATTTTCGAGCAAATAATACAATTTTATAGTTTTTTAATATCAAGACGTCGGTCTAACCATTCAAAAGCCTGTTACTTCTAAAGGATAGTGATAAAATAGTTATAATAACAAAAAAAAAACTATTGTTCTAAAGATATTCTACAGTTTCAGGCATTAATTTCCATAAACGTGTAAACATGTTTACCACAAATTGTGAAGGTGTTCCAAATTAATGCCCAATTTAGCCCAACTAGCCCTTGGGTGAACATGATCTTGCTTTATATTAACCTGAAATAATACCTTAATGACCGTAGCCACACACATCTAGTGCTGATTAGTGATATTACACACATCATATTATAAGTCATTAGTAAGAATACTAAATAGAGGAAAAGATATTTTGTTGTGCCAAAGCACTAGCCAGGATTCTGTACATTTAACTTACAAAATAACAAAAGCATTAATATCCATAGCTATGTGTAAAAAAAGTCTCAAAACCTTACTAAAGACATGTATATAGGCATTTTTATACCAGTGTTATTGACCACACATACACAAGTTTAAAAGAGAATAATCTGAATACAATGTTTCAACCTACTTTAAAGGAACTTAAAAGATAATTTGTTACATCAAAATGTTGCCACTATGATGGTCATAGTAGGTCTGGGATGGCAATGAGAGTAAATGAGTGGTAGTACCTTGGCTGAAGGCTGCTGGAGTCATACAGGCCAGCACTTCAGCACTCTCACGGTACTCATACTCTTTACCTGGAAGAAAATAGTAAATGAGTAAGAAAATATAAACAGTTAACATGAACTGAATAATATGAAAATATCGCACATGATAACTAACATTTCAACAACCTCTGTGGCTGAATGGTTACCATTCTGATCTGCCTTGCAAGGTCCCAGGTTCGGTACCCGGGCCAGGAGAAATATTTGTTTGGCCTACATTTATTTCTCTCTCTCATGAGTTTGGGTGTAATGTGTGGTTGTCTATGTATTTCCATGGTATCCAGGACACAGGGTTGCCTTAGTGCAGGGCTGAGAGTGCGTTAAAAAAAATAGTATTATATAAAAACGGCGATATACATATATATATATATCACATTCATATACAATTTAATTTCAAAGTGACAGAACGACAATGTCACTTTTAAATTAAATTGTATAAAAATGATATATAATGCCATTTTTGAGATAAAATATAATGTAGTAATTGAGATAATATTATTATATTAGTTCTCATGTGCCAAATACGTGCGATATGATAAATTAACACCTACTGATTTCACCAATGTTGTGTTGTAATATAATAATAATGCACTCACACTCAACATAGCCCTGTACTCGGGAAACCCTGTGTCGTGGGTGAAATGGACACACACATGGACAACCACAAATTGCAACCAAATTCACGAGAGAAATAAATGTAGGTTATACAAATTCAAATTAATCTTTATTTCATAGGTAAGCATTATTACACTTTAAATCATCACAATGGTTAAACTCTACCGCTCATTCGTAAGGCAGATGCCCCCGAGAAGAATGAGCAAGAAACTCTAGGGGTTGCTCTTTGTAAATAACATTTGCACACATTCAACATTTACAATATATATATTTTTTTATTTGATTGAGATTACCTCCATGAGCTAAACGGGTTACTACCACAGATTTTTGTCATCCAAATACGCAAGTTGTATATAACAACCTTTAGTATAAAGCTTTTGTTTCACTACAGTTTTAAACCTCGTGAAAGGCAAATTTTGTATATCAACCGGAATTTTGTAATAGAAGCGCATACATTGCCCCATAAATGATTTTTTTACTTTGTGAAGACGACTGTCAAGAAGAGCTAGTTTATTTTTATTCCTCGTATTAATGTTATGTCTGTCACTATTTTTCATACTTTTACTATTCCTTTTAACATAAATTACATTTTCATAAATGTACTGTGAGGCTAGTGTAAGAATGTTAATTTCCTTAAACTTATCTCTCAGATACTTTGGGGCCCAGATTGTAAATTGCCCTAACTGAACATTTCTGCAGGACAAAGATTCTATTGATATCGGCGGCATTACCCCAAAACAAAATGCCGTATGTCATTAGACTGTCAAAGTAGCTGAAGTAAACCAATCTAGCGGTTTCGACGTCTGAAAGTTTCCTTATTTTTTTAATTGCGTACACTGCAGAGCCGAGCCATTTTGATAACTTACTTATATGAGGACTTATAGAAATACAACTGTATCCACAAGATTCAATTTTTCGTTTCTACCTACAGTGTTTGCAACAGTCTCTCTAACATTGGGTAATGTAAATTTCACACAATTTTGTTTTTATTCCATTAAGGAGTTGGTTATTAACAGCAAACCAATCAACTACTTTAGATATAGCATTGTTCACATCGTCGTAGAAACATTGGTGCCTTTTAACTTTAAATAATAAGGAAATATCATCAGTAAACAATACTATCTCATGTTTTATACCCTCCATAAGGCTAGGTAAGTCATTAATATAAACTAAAAACAAAAATAGCCCTAGAATTGAACCTTGTAGGACACCCATGCTAATTGCAGACCCTGACGATCTCGTACTGTTAACATCAACCTTCTGTGCCATTATTACATTATTTACATACATTTATTTCCTCTGGTCTGGGTATTGAACCCGGGACTCTGTATGGCAGATTGGCATGGTAACTGTTTGGCCAGAGCCAGCACATTTAATTTTTTTTATAAATTACCTATAATTATTAATGCAAGAGGTGATATAAGTAATCAAATTGAATTTAACACATTTCCATATATGGACTCGGTATGTACTGTACTTACTGAAGTAGTTCAATGCCTGGAGCGGGAGCGAGAGCGCGAACTTCTGCGGCTGCGGCTCCTGGAGCGACCACGGGAACTCTTGGAATCAGAGCGCGAACGAGACCTGGAACGGCTGCGGCTGCGCGAGTACGAGCGGCGTCGCGAGCGCGAACGAGACCTACGGCCAGACGAACGGGACTTGCTAAAACACCATCGTAACAAACAATGTTAGTCCACTATTTATTTTTCTATATCCTGCATTCTTAAAACATGCATGGAAATTTTATTCCACAAAAACCTCCAAAAGAAGACCGTGTATTATAGTGCTGTGAAATTGTAGCAGTCACAAAAATAACTGAAGTATGCTGTGTTATTTTTTGAAATAAACTGCAATTGAACTTTGTCAGCCAAATACAACACATAGAACCACACAATAATGAAATAATTAATTGCAAGTCAACAATAGCACAAAGAGTGACATAAAACAAAAATGGCATTCCAGGCAGTGGTCTGCTGCTGTTGAAAGAAGTATGAAAGAAAATAATGTTCTACAGAAAACGTCTTTGGTTACTTACCTGCGTCTACGATCGTATCTGCTTCGGTATGGAGAAGAGGGCCGTCCGTAACGAGCCATTTGCACCCGAAGTTCCCTGCCGTCCAACATGCGGCCATCTAGGGAATCCAGGGCTTCTTCGGCATCTCGGCGGTCGTAAAACCTACCATGAAATAATTACATAATGAAGTAACTTCGTAACGTGATGATTTACAGCTATTACAAATGAACGGCATGGTATTTTTTGCCGGTAAGTTAATGACGTCATGAAATTAGTTTTCGAGTATAATGGAACAGTTCTTACCTGACAAATGCGAATCCTCTGCTTTCACGCGTGTATCGATCTCTGGGAATATAAATATCACCCACTTCGCCACATCTCTCAAATACACGCCGTAGATCTTCTGGGGTCGTGCGGTACGTGAGATTATCCACTTTCAAGGACACCATTCCATCTATACGGGGCGGTGGTCTCCCGTAACTCATTTTGGTAGCTGTACTTTTGCGTTACAGTTTAATATTGAAAAATATTGTTTTCACAGTATTTCACAGACAGAAAGTACGAAGAAGCCAACTGGCATCACACACGAACAAGTGATGAATCAAATATGGCGACGGATTTCTTCATTTCATGGCGACCGGAACAAACGCACCGGATGTTTGAAGGATTGTGGTGGGGATGTTTCATTAATGTTGCTATTTTTTAAATATTTTTTCCTTCTAAATATTAATTCTAGTCTCATTTTATAGACAAAGCAACAAGCGTCGTGACGCTTGTTTATCGTGATAAATTCATGTTTTTTTAATGGTAAATTAAATTATTAAACGATTATTACGTAATTTATTATTTCCGTTCTTTTAATTAAATTATAAGTCCTCTCCTATAATTATAAAATATAGCTAAGTGTGAAATATTATAGCATATAACCACAACATAGCAACATTTATATAGTTCGCCTTTTCCATAGCGTTGCGTATGCGTTCAGAATTTCAGATCCTTTGTGTTAGGAGCATTCATGTACCTACAATTTTTTTTTTCCAAATATGCTTTTTGTTTGATCAATGTTTTTCGTCTCCTTTAGATTTGCTGTTTTCTTCGTTTTTACATATTTATCTATGGTTGTTGTCATGGAAGTCATAAAATTACTTGCATTTCATTTTTAGGTTATTTATATAAATTTGTTATTCCAAAACAATTCGGCTTTGTTATACTAAAAATGTCCGGAGTGAAGCAAGTGAGGAACAAAGGTCTTCTTCCCGATTTGAGGAAAGAGGGCACTCTCTCAAAAGACATTGTTTTAACTACAAAGGAGAAGCATGGATGCCACTGGGGAGACCGGCTCTTTTGCCATCATACTTTAGCTAGTATAAGAAGACTAAGCTTTTTCCATCCTTTCTCGTAAGGGTAATTCTAATTCTAGTGGTCTAGGTGTATCCACATATATACCATAGGCACCTACGGATGATCTGTGGATCACAGGAAAATGCAACTAGCTCAATATTCCACTTAAGATATCTTTATATCCTTTCTACATTTCTAGACAATCCACAACAATTTATTATATTAAAACAATATATAGGGGTGAAGAGGGCACATTTGAATATTTTTCACATCTCTGGTTGAAATCTATCAGGCTAAAATGCTAAATCGTTATTATTTGTTTTGTTTGCTGCAGTAGGTAGATCTACTAATTGGCTTTTTTTTATTTTATTAATTCATAATAAGCACGATTAAAAATTGTATAATGTGCATACTGTCAGAATTCCCATTTGTGTGACGGAACTCAAATGTTCAAAGCTGCCTTACACCTCGGGCAGCTTTGAACCCGCCTGGGACACCTTTGAATTCATCAATTGCAATGAAAATTACTTATTTACCGCAAAATATTTTTACTAAATAAATTATCAAAAATACAAGCGTTTCTTGGCGGCAGAAAAAAAATTGGTCTGATCCCTATGAAAATTGGCGTGGGGGGTCTCTAGGAGTACTTGATAATGATTTATGATCAACATTAGTTTTTCGCCATTATTCAATAAAGCCACTATACATGCGTTTATAAAAGTTTGCTCTAATTCAACTGAAAATCGGCATGTGGGAGTCTCTATAAGCGTATGATAATAATATACGGTCGAAATTTATTGTTCACCATTTTTTCAATGACTGCCATACAACATTTTTAGCGGCAGATAAAAATTTCCTCTAATACGACTGAAAATCGGCATGTCAGGGTCTCTATGGGTGATTAATAATAATTTGCGGTCAAAATTTATTTTTCGCCATTTTTCAATACGGGTGCCATGCAAACTTTTTTGGCGGTAGAGAAAAATTTCTTCTAATTCGATTGAAAATGGCATGGCTTCAATAATAATTTGGGGTAAAAATTTTGCTTCCACTGTTTTTCGATGTAGGTAGCTGCCATACAAGCGTTCTTTTTTTATGTATAATATATGTATGACTGTCGAAAAATCATGCTTTGCTCAGGCAGGAAAATTGGTACGAAAAGATTTCTAGGATTATCTGATAATGATTAGTGGTCAAAATATATTTTACCATTTTTAAACATGGCCGCCATTAAAGAGCTATTTTAATTTTTTATAACAAAGTCATACTTCCGAGGCCCCAGGCCGATGTCCGCGGACAGAGAATAAAAAAAAAGTAAAGAGAATGGTCACTTACCACCCCTCCCTGGCTTTAGATACCGCACCACGCTCCGCACATTGACGGTCACATTGACTGAACGACAACAAGGCTGTCGGTGCACCGTTTTCGCGCTTTGATAGCTACAGCTTTGATATTTGAATATAGTTTTCATTTATTCATTACGGAACTTGTACGTTAATATATAACATCATTGTACGTTACTATCTATAATGATCGTGAATTGTGCTGTGTTCGGCTATTTATCATCATCTACACAGGATAGAAAGGAGTTTCTTTCACTTTCTGAAAGAAGAAACGAAGTAATTAAACAAAAACTTATGTCTGAGACTCATTCAGTTATTGTTTTTTTTTTTTAATTTATTTAGTGCAGAGTAATCATTGACTTACAAATAAATGGACGACGGGTCTAATACAAAAACCACGAAAAAAATGTCCCAAGTCAACCTATTCGAAATTTAAATTGTAATGTCATCGCAGTATTGCGCTGTCAGTAGAACAAATGAAGACTAAAGCGGAGTTTGGCGCTCTGTATACGATTTTAGCGCCTTACAAGTGCGGACACTTTTTAGCGCGGACCAGACGTCCATATAATTGTAAGTCAATGAGAGTAATATATAATATACAGATTTATTATATCAATATAATGAGACCCCATAACTTCGTGAGCTAATAGACAAGGTTTCTCGAATTAGCAATTTCTATTACCGATAAATATTACGTAGTGAATATACCTAATTGTTAACTAGGTAATGATAAACTTGGACACGCAGTTTCAGGTGTACCTTGGTTACCTTATTTAAAAGTACCTACCCAAAATATAACATTTTAAGTGCATTTAATATATTTTTTAAATAAATCTTCAATATTATTCTAGTTAGTGAATTAATGAAAAATATCTCATTATATTGATGTAATACATCTGTATTTTTTATACATATATTACTCTGCAGTAAATAAATGAAGAAAACTATAACTGAATGAGTCTTAGACATAAGTTTTTTTACTTACTTCGTTTCATCTTTCAGAAAATGATGATAAACAGCCGTACACCACACAATTCACGACTATTATAAATAGTAACGTAAAATGATGTTTTATGTTAACGCACAAGTTTCGTAATGAATAAATGAAAACTATATTCAAATATCAAAGCCGTCTTCGCGCGAAATCGGCTCGTCGGCAGCTTTGTTGTCGTTCAGTGAATGTGACCGGCAATGTGCAGGGCGTTGTGCGGTATCTAAAACTAGGGAGGGGCGGAGAGTGTCCGTTCTCTTAAGGCCGGCGCAGAGTGACGTCGCGGCACGGCACGGCATGCCGCGGCATGTCGAAGCGCGTCGCGGCATGCCGAAGCGCGTTGCGGCATGCCGCGGCACATTCGCTGCGCGCCATTCGCCGAAATCGCCGCCGCACTAGTTTCAAACCTTATTTCAATTAGTTTAATTGTCATAATTCTGTGACCGACGTGACTTGCGGGACGTCTGTGGAATGAAACGGCATGCCACGATGTGCCGCGGCATACCGCGGCGTCTTGCGGCATGCCACGACGTGCCGCGGTATAATTGTATCGAAATAAAGTAATATGAATTCTAACCTCGATGAAATAAGGATAAAAATAACTTGATCAAAAATAAAATCCTTTGCCGTGCCGTGCCATGCCGCGACGTCACTCTGCGCCGGCCTTTAATTTTATTCTCTGGTGATGGATAACCCTGCCACTTCACGCACACATTTGATCGTGTGCAGATAGCGCATTGCTGTATGTAGTAGTAGTAGGTAAATAACTTTCGACCGTTGTATGGAGTGTCCGGGGTGTGCCGCGGAGGGCGAAGCCCGGAGCGTCCGCACGACATCGTACGGACGTAATATACGGAGGCGAAATAGATTACGAGTACAAGATTTTACAAATATAAAATATTAAAAATGTAAGGCATACTTCCTGATGTAGTGGAAATGATATATACTTTTTATAGCGTTGTTGTATCTAGACCGTCTCGCTGTTACATTCCTGTATTTTGAAAGCTATGCCAAAGATCAGCGACCGCGTGCGTCTAACTGTCATGGCAAAATGCGCTCTATTTATTTAGCAGTTACGTTTTAACTTAAATGAGCATTCCGGGCATGCGGGCGAGACTGGCTTGAATTTGGTCTACGCGTCAATCCGCACGGCGACCGCGCAGTTATATTATTCAGAGGAACTTAAATTTTGTAGCCAAGTTAATAGAATTCAGACTCACCATTAATGTACTGTCAAGAACACGTTTCTCTTCGTGTAACTGGGTGCTCAGGCTTAGATTTATAAAATAAACTTTGACTTGGACTAAGCAAAAAATGGGAACTAACCAAGTTTATATTTACAAAATGAACTTTGGCTAGAGAATTAATAAGTAATGAGAACGGACACTCTCCGCCCCTCCCTAGCTTTAGATACAGCACCACGCCCCGCACATTGACGGTCACACGGTGACTGAACGAGAATAAGGCTGTCGGCGACCCGTTTTCGCGCTAAGACGGCTTTGATATTTGAATATAGTTTTCGTTTATTCATTACGAAATTTGTACGTTAATATATAATATCAGTTTACGTTACTATCTATAATGGTCGTGAATTGTGCTATGTACGGCTGTATAAAATCAATCATCTAAATGGGATAAAGAGAGGAATTTCTTTCGTTTTTTGAAAAATGATACGAAGTAAATAAAAAAAATTATGTTTGAGACTCATTCAGTTATTGTTTTCTTTAGTACAGAGTAATATATAATACAGATTTATTGTATCAATACAATAAGACGCCATAACTTCGTGAGCCATTCGTGAGTCTACAATGGTTCTCGAATTTTCAATTTTTATTGCCGATTAATATTGCGTAGTGAATATACCTAATTATTAACCAGGTAGTGATAAAGTTGGACACGCAATTTCAAATACTTTGGTTACGTTATTTAAAGGTACCTGTCCAAAATCTAACATTTCAAGTGCTTTTAAAATATTTTTAAAATAAATCTCCAATATTATTCTAGTTAGTGAATTAATGAAAAATATAATATTATATCGATATAAATACGTAATGAACAAGTGTAATTATTAGGATTCTATAATAGAATTATAGATAACAGATTTGCGTTAGAATTTTCGCTATGTTGCCGCTCTGACCACGTGACTTAATAGCACGAGCAAGGGATGGGTAACCCTGCCACTTCACGCACACATTTGCGCGTGTGCAGATAGCCTTGCTGTATGTAGTAGTAATAGGTAAATAATTTTCGACTGTTGTGTAGAATGTCCGGGGTGTGCTTTGGCTAAGTGTAAGCAAGAAATTAGAAGTCTTTAAATAGACTTTGGATCCAAGCCGGCCGAAGCAAGGAGAGTATGCACAGGTGGGGTTATAGCTGTAAGAGCGCATGTATTTGTGGAGTCTCTCCCTAGGTTATGGCACATCTTTTGTTTTGTCCTGAGTGTCCCTACACCTGTAACAGGCGAGGACCTGTACAACGCCACTGATAAGGCTGTGTCAGTAGCTGAGTACCGGTACTCACAAATATAAATGTCAGAATCGACACGTAAGGAGAAGAAGCAAGAAATGAAATGAAATTTTGAATTGGCTTCGTAATTTCCTGATCATATTTACACAAAGTTCGTTTTGTAAATACGAACAATTTATAGCCGAATACAAGTTCATGCTATAAATCTGAATGTCTATCAATATCAATCCAAATCGCGTTCAAACTGTATTCTAATTGCATAGATTTTCTAAAAGATAATGTATCATGTAGTTACCATACAGGTCCTGTGCGCCTTTCCTCATTATGTATACATAGACTACATATATTACTGTAACTACTTACTTATAGCGAAGTGTGTTAATTAACAAATGCACTTACGATAAGTCTAAAAGCGGAAGTTCTCTTAAAACAGCTTTATTTTTTTCCACTGCATGAAAATTACTTTACAGTATTTACTATGTACCTATATGTATTATACATTATATCTCTTTGCAGTATTCCAGAGGAGAGCCTGGACATCGTGCTGGCTGCTACTTATAATCATTCCACGGAGTTCATGGCAGATAAAGTAGATTTGTATCTGCAGCCCGAGACGCATGGATGCGAAACCTGGCGGCGAATACGGAACACATGTGACAAACCACCACCTACTGTCATTCCTCTGGTAAACATTATAATTCCTTTTAAATTTAGCTATGCCAAGTGCCCACTTCAAAGGGCGCCTACAAATTAGACGCTTGTAGAAGCGCTGCAATGGCGCGGCAGTTGCGCTTCTACTTACTAATTTTCATACTAGGTATGTCGCGTGTCGTATAGTGGCGGATTTGCCAAAAGGTCCAGTAGGCCCGGGCGGCCAATCGTGGCAAAAAATTCACTGATCATAACAAAAAATAACTCAAAGTAACTAAATAATCTAAAGGCTCACGCACATTATAGCGGGTCGCACTGCACAGGTTATATATATATATATATAATATGTTACATATCTATAATGTAATGTATAATCACTACATATTATCATTTAACTACCGCGTCTGTCTGTCTGTCTGATCGCGATAAACTCAAAAACTACTGAACGGATTTTCATACGGTTTCCACCAATAATAGAGTGATTCATGAGGCAGGTTTAGGTAATAATAATAATAATATAGGTCCGTAAATGTGGTTCAAAACAACTAAGAAGCTGTTCAATTGTTCAATAATAAGGCCTTACATTAGGTAAAGTACACTTATGTGAATGCTGGGTAAGTACTAAATACAACATGTTACTTGGGAAAAGGACGGTGCTTATAAAGTACAGCCATCGATTTAAATAGAATTCGCTGAGCTTTAGTCAACAGCTCCAGTAGGTAGGTACAAATAGATCGAGTAGGTGCATTTAGAGGATGCTATAAGTACTTAGGTGTATAATTTATTTAGGTTTTGTGTAATTTGGCTGAAATGTGACGATAAATGTTGAAGATGTCGGAAAAAATCATGCCATGCATGCAAAATCAAGAATTTCTGAATAGATTTCGATAAAAGTTGGCAATAAATTCATTATGTAGTCTACCAGTTTATGATGCGTGTTGAGAAAGGGGCGGCTGGTACTGATGGCCTGGAGCCTAGGGCGGCTAAGACTGTAAATCCGCCACTGGGTGTATCAAGACTGTAAATCTGCCACGGGTGTATCTAGACTGCAGAAGTGGCGCGCGCGCGCGGTAAGAATTGTATGAATGTTAGTAGTGGCGCGGCTGCAGCGCCACAGACGCGTCACTGCAGCACTTCTAATTTGAAGGCGCCCTAATACCACAGCATACGGGTAGTTGGGTCAGTATACACAATATAATAATAATATCATTTATTGCAACCACGGTTTGTATATAGTTAGACTGCCTGTGTATCTAATGTTTTTCTTTTGAAACTTTCGACTAAATGTTAAGCGCAGACCACACAGTGAACGAAGCTACCTTAGCTAAGCTTACGTAGTTGCATGCCAAGCTAAGATAAGAAAATACGTATTAAGTAGTGATGTGCTCCTCCATGGATATGTGCGGGAGGGGCGGCAGAAAGGCGACATATTTTACATAGCTTAGCGGGATCGTTGGGTCACTTCAGTTAGCTTAGTTGGCGGTGTGAGCCGAACTAATAGATGCCCCGGCTACGTGAGCTAAGCTAACTTAGCTGCGTTCGCGGTTGTGCCTGCGCTTTATTATAGAGTTGTTTGAAATATTTTAACACGAAAGTCGTTTTAAAAAGTTACAGTGATTTCTAAATTAGGTAGTTCCCAATAAGATTCGGAAGGTGAACCTCGCAACTGAATAATCTTCCGGCGATGATTGTAGGATTTGATATCGAATATGTGACACTGACGAGTACATGGCTTCATTCGATCAGAATCATCAGATCAGAACTTCATTGCAGGGTCACCCGATGAAGCGTGGCGGTATTACCGAGCGTAAATCACCTTTCAGTGTCAAGCTAATGAACTCAGGAGTCCATTCTTCGCAAACCAACCCTGGTTACAGTCGGCAAGCCGCTGGTGGCGCTATCTTCTTTTACTGATCATTTTCCTTCTATATTTCCGTTGCAACTAGTAACGCTAACTTATTTTTTTGTTCAGCGTTAAGGTATATATATATTATTGTACTACGCAGCCACATTATCGATGTATAACATAACGTAAACATTCTATGTCGACGTTGCTGTTGTACCTACTGCAGTAAAAAGTCAACGATACGTTCACAGTATGCTCAAAATTTTACTATATTGTGTTAAACTGTTTTTGCTACATATGTAACATATGTATAAATGTAACGCCTATTGCATTTGTTGTTACAGAATCTGAAATTTGAAACTTTTAGACGGTTTATTTTATATTTATGATCTACAGAATGTTATTTTTACATAATTTCAGAAACATGATTTACGCACTTATACTATTAATCAAATTGTATAAGATATGCGGTAAACCTATGTTGTTTTATTTATCCTCACTAATGATGAATGAATGTAGATTATCGAAAGAAATATATAGAGCTACCGTGGAAGGCATCATTGGAAGAGGACGGCCACGAAGAAAATTCTCGGATCAAATTGAGAAGAATAAGAGGCTTGTATGAAAATACGGATGAATATAAGTGAAACAGAGGTTGGATAGGATCCTGCTAAGTTGCGATCGATAGTCTCTGCCTAACTGTGAGTTTAAATATTAATCCAGAGGGTAGATTGGATTCAACACCTTTGGGACTTCTTTGGGAAAGTCACTGAATCTAAGTACCTATATGTACAAAGTTTGCTCTAATCAATAATCTAGTTTCCATAGTTATGACAATATATCGATGCAAACACAAAATATCAAAAAGAGCTGCAGAAGCTGGAACAAACAATAAATGAGTAATTTTCTATAGAAAGAGGTGACGCTTGATGAGGTTCTTTGATCAAAGAGTTCCGAAAACGTATTCGCAATGGTACCTACCACGAAGCCACTAGCCTGCCAGTCTATTCTGTTCGTAGAATACTTACACACGACGACTTTTAGCAGCGATGCAAACGCGCGTTCGTGAAAGGCGCAATTGCATCGCGATACTCGCGAGTTACAGGCGATTATGTCGCATAAATTGAAGAATTATATACGAGAAATCTGTATAGGTTTACGCAGGTTATTTTGTTTTGTTGATTGTAAATTTAAAAGTGAAATTAATAAATATATTAAATAAATAAGATAATTTGAAACGTGTATCGCGTTTGCATCGCCGCTTAAAAAAACAATTCCATAGTCTTAAGTAGGTGATAGACGTACGAGTAAATACGCATACTTGTGGCTCGACGACCTTTTTCACTCGTGTGTCACCCTAAGTACGCGAATTTTAAAACCATCAGCGATCAAACATGTTTGAAATTTTGCTCGTAGCCCGCCTCGGCTCGCATGTCTGGCAGCGTCGCAAGTCACGAGCCGCCATTTTGTTGAAATTAAATTGCTTTTCTCATGCAGGTATCTTGTTTAGCCATTATAGGTGTAACTAAGTGCAAGAGTTCTTCGTACAGCGACTCGGGCATTCTTAAATAATTACGAAAGTCTTCCTTTTGTTCACGTAACTCTCTTACTAAATTTACATGTGATAAACGCTCTCTTTTCGTAAACCAGTTCTTCACCCACACTCGCCGATAGTGTCTTCTTTTTTTAGTTTTCAAAATGTGATATGATATTATTCCCAAATAACACAAGACCTCCTCCGTGGACGACACCGCGTAACATTATAAGCTAATCTGTCGTGTGTCGCGCACGTCGAGCTGAGTAAGAGCGCAAACTTTAAAACAGCGATTTTTAACCTCGTACATCTATCACCCACTTAAGGTTCTGTTCATATTGAGTCTTTAGCAACTAGCCGTTCGAGCGTGGCATTTTGCCAGCTTCACTTTCTTTTTATTTACACATAAACAAACATGTTTTGCACATGTTTTTTTCAAATGTAATGGAAAATATGGCGGGTTTTAGTAGTTACATTTTAAACGAATTAATTTTTAGTTTATGTATATTACGTTGTGTGTTTCTTGATTATTTCTTACCATTTAGCTGATGGCTCTGAAACCAATGCTTTATAAATAAATAAATAATAATACATGTTTTAAATGCGATGTAATATAAACTATGTCGTTTTCCCGTACATTGCTAATATAACACTATAATCATTGACCTACCAAAGTTATGTTTATGGTTATGTCCTCGATGTGTTTTGATAAAAAGCAAATTTAGTCGGTTCACTTTTTTTTAAGTAAAGTAAGTAGGCAAACTAACATGATGGGAGGTGGTCATCGTCGCCCATGACTTGAAAACACGGTTGACTCACTTTTTCAAGAACCCTATTTTATAGTGCAACGGAAATACTTCAGGAGAGAGACCATTCCACATCTTGCAGGTTTGAGGAACATGCGACCCGCGTGGTCTTACAATACCACTGTTTTAAAGTTGTAAATTCCTAAATAAAGATATTTTATTGTCAACGTTATTATTACTTCCATAACGGCGACCACCGGGTAACCCTCAGCGGCAAGTTACACGACCACGCTTTCACGTACATTAATGGCGAATCTGACTTCTATTTACTCGGAATAATACAAATGCGCGGTCGCCGCGTAGACTAAAGACAAGCCAGACTTTCATTTAAGTTAAAACGTAAAAGCTAAATAAATAGAGCGTATTTTGCCATGACAGTTCGGGCTCTGGGGGTCTACTCTCGATCTCCGTCCGACATCCGTCCGAAACAATTACTGTCAAATAAGTAATATTCGCCAAAATTAAAAGACAAGTATCAAGTATGAAGTTTCGCATCACGCGTCTTTTCATTTGGTCAAATATTGCTTATTTGGCAGTAATTGTTTCGGACGGAGATCGAGAGTAGACCCCCTGACACGTGCACGCGGTCGCTGCGCGGCGTGAGCGCCACGACATTTGTATCGAATAAAAACCGACAGGCTTATGCTTAGTCTGAGTGATAATCCTATTCGGTGCCCATATAGCGTTCAAAAAGTAATTTAGTTTGTCCAATCCGCAAAAATCTAGATTTTGTCGATACGCCTATGCTTCAATCTCTAGAAGGCAGCGAGCTGTCGACACCTGTCGAGTCGACTGCAATTCAAATGCTGTTTTGCAGTTGTGGTAGGTACCGTCGGAATAAGCTCGTATGACTCTATACTAAGAAACTGGTATAAATTGCGTAGTTTTTACAATACCATCATTGAGTGAGAGGAGTAGAAAAATAAAAAGATATATTCTCACGAGCCGAGGTTACCAGTGTACTGGCTGAAGCACTTGTTAAATATTCACCGAAGAGATCATTCTGTTTGACTGAAGTAAGAGTAGCAATGTCAGAATTGCAGAAAACTACAATTTTAGATTTTTATACAAAAATGTCGCACCAATGATGTGAAACACTGGACTCCGTCATTAACAAAATTTACTGACATCTGTGCGAAGGAAACTAATTAGTAATCATAATGGATTTTTTGGATTCCATAGGTAAGTGACTGAATAGCTTTCAATATAATATTCGATAGATGATATTCATTTCAGCTAATAAGATATATATAATTTCTTTAGATGTAGATTCAATGAAGAGTGTAGAAGAGCGGGCTCACAGAAAGGCTCGCCGGGTGAGGTCGTGGTATCTTTACGAGCAGTTCAAAGCACTAGAAAAAAATCAAATAGAAGCGACGCAGAACTTAAAAGATAGACTACACCAGGGATCACTACACCAGGAGTTGCTTGATAGACGCGAGCGGAGGCGGCTCGTAGACGAGTTGTCGACGAGCGACTCCGGCATCGACCGTTTCTCCAGCGATATACGCATTGACGTTGACGATTCCTTCCGAAGTATTAGCGATTTCCACAATGTCCCATTGCACGACATTAATCAAATCGGGGATACATACGCTACGAGCCTAGAGGAATCACATGATTTTCCCAACCAAACCAAGGAGAACATCAGAAGAATCGTTGACACAACTTACGACGACTGCAACTATAAACACAATGCTACGGACGACGTGGAAGCAAAGTCCATTGCCAATTTTACTAAAACACTCAGCCCGTGTGAAACTCAAAATTTTGTCGATGCAACTGACGACACCAATTTGGCAGATGACATTAAAGAAAGTTTGGAATGTGCGAGAAAGATTATCGCTGAAAACATAAACCTGCAACTGGAGACGGTGAAAGACAACTTACAGTGTCTGGAGGAGTTCACAAAGTTGCATGAGGATGACACATTGGTGAAATTTGACAAAGATTTAGTCGAAGACGGAAGCGTCACGTCATTCTTGAACAACTTTGTGGAAGAAAAATTTGACATAGGTTACAAAGATGCAAGCGTTACGACATCGTTAAAGGACTCTGTGGAGAAATATGATGTAGAAAACAAAAATAAAAGCGTCACAATACTTTTACAGGATTCTGCGACGGAATTCGACGTAAAATGCAAAGACGCAAGCGTCACAATACTCTTGCAGGATCCTTTACAGAGGTTCAACTTAGATTACAAAGACGCCAGCGTCACAACCCTTTTACAGGGCTCAGCGGAGAGACATGAATATCTGATGAATCTGTACAGTATGTGGTCTAAATTTGTTTCGTTTGCGTACCAACTCGTAAAAATAAATAATGGTAAGACAATTTTTTTATCCACGGCGTAGACAAATATGTTCATCACATGGTGACATAAAATTTCCAAATTACATTAAAAATAAGTTATACACGATAGCAAGCGATCTTACATTCCATATATTAAATTAACTACAGGTAATTTTACTTTCGTTCGTCCTTGGTCAGTAGATATAAATGTATATGTGTAGTCATGTGTCTGAATATTGGAGAACGCTTCAGTGGCTGCTCATCAAGTTGCACCGTGAGGAGCACGTTCTCAGCTTTCCCTATAATATTCTATATGACCCGTACTCCGGCATGCCTTAAGGAACGTTTTCGGTTCCTCGGGGATGGTAGCAATCGTGAACCAAGGTCTGAAATGGATAACTTACTGAATCCTTCTTTTACTTACTGATTCCTTTACGTTTAAGGCTGCACAAAAGGAATAAAAACAAAAGGTTCTGCTTATTTCTAACAGAAATTTCTTTTTGCTAACCTAAATACAAGACACTGTAACTAAAAGAACGCACACAACAAAATAAAGCAATATAATAATTTAATTCAATATTAAATTATTATTAGTAAGCACAAGTTTATTTATGTATATTTATACATATATTTACGTAGGTATAATTTATCGTCATTTTGTGATAAATTGTAATGTACGATTTTTATTTCTTTTTCCTTTGTACAATCCATTTGTTTTTACATTGGCACACTACGTCTCCCACTCCGATTAGCTTTCCTCTACCTCAAAGGTTGTCTGGAAGAGATCGCTCTTAGCAATAAGATAGTTTTGTTTATGTAGTGTTCTTGTGTGTGAACAATAATGTGTGTATCTATTTATAATTATTTTACTTTTCAGGAAACTGTTATTACGAGTACAGTTCTCAGGTCCTGACGGCAATATTGGCCTGTGATGTCCTTTGCAGAGGTTTGCGCAGAATGTGTAAGTGTGTTTTATTTAATTTTATAATTTTCATACCGTAACAATTCAACTGAAGTGCTTGTATTTAAATTTGACATATGTATTCATTTAGAAGATTCAGTACTGTAATGAAAATAATTTAATTCTAGGTCATATTTTGCAGCCCTACGTTTCACCAATAGAGTATATTTCTGAAGACTACGATGAACCGCAGCCTCGGCTTAAGCGTGATACAGTCGATATTAAACATCGAAAGATGTCAGCTATACCTACAAAAGTAAAAAATATTAGAAAAAAGGTAAATGTTTTTAAAATAAGTAATATCTACTATCACTTTGTGTATTTGTAAAAGTTTGTTACTAAAAACTTTCAAAGACCAGAACCACATAGATACGTCAGCAATTACTTACGCGAAGAGATAGTAACATAATCTAATGTCCTCTTTCAAATTATTGTATCAGGAGTCCAAGAAATCACGTCGTAGCGTATGGAAAAATATGTCCAATACGCCTATAATATTTCACATTTGCGAAGATACTCGCATGGAATGTTGCCGATGCAACTCGAACTCTCATTCATTCACGCGTACAACATCAAGCGAATGCCGGCCCAATTTTAGCATAGACTTTCGGCGGCCAACAATATGCGAGTGCCGACGCGATTCCAACAATGATATTCAGCGTGCAAAATCAAACGAGTGCCGACTCAATTCGACTTATGGTACTCGGTGTCCAACATCAAGTGAGTTCAACCACATTTCCAACAGTGACACTTGGCGTCCAACATCAAGCGAGCCCTGGCAAAGTCTCCTCACAACATTTCCAAAAGAATTTTCTACACATAAATCCACAAGTACACTTTGGCCTGAAGAACTGCGGTTCAGTTTTTCCGAAGATGACGCATTAATTGGTAGAAAAGTGGCAAATCCTATGTTAAAACTTGCCAATTACATGGATACATTACTTAAAAATGTTGACGATAATTTATGAATTTTTGTTTTTTATTGTTTATTATATTTTGGTGACAAAGTTGGTTTTTTTTTACCATATTCATGAATCGGCTGGATTTTAAATAAGGCTGCTATCTGACGGACTGCAACTAAGCAGTAACATTTATGCTTCCATTACAACAACAACTGTGACACTGAGCTCATGCGCCGCGGGCTCGGGGCGAACCCGGGGCGGGTGCGGGTGTGCGAGTTGTAGTCCATTGAGTTTATGCAACCGTCTACGCAGAGCGGCAGCAGCGGGCTAACGCGGAAAACGCTAATGAAAGCAGAAAATTTTGTTTATCGTTATCTGACGGCGATGTGGTTTATTCTTTAAAATCTGTGTTGAAAATGAGACGTGGCCGCCTTAGGGGCCGCTATTCTGCCACGAACTACGCTTGGGACTGCTGTGTGTCACGCCCCGGTACGCATTAGCTTCCCGCTGGTCCGCGCTCGGATCGCTTTTCCCGCTGTACCGCGTCTTTGTGGCCTGACTTTAATAACACACTAAAGTTGGGGATAAAATAAAATACCACATAACAAATATGTAACACTTTAATACATGTGTCGCCTGTACAATAGCAAATTTAAATTACATAGTTACAATATTTTGCTAATGGAGTTTGATAGTTTCATAAGATTGCACTCCCTTCAATCAGATACATACAATATATGATGGAATATAAATATGTTAATAACTTTTTACATAAAATTCGAATTTAAAACGACCACAATGTCTATAGATCGGGGTGGAGTACAGGCTACATCTAGTTATCAATGAGTGACTTAATCTCGCGTCAAAGTCGGGAGTTACTAAATTTCAATCTTCTCTCTCAATGAATTGTCAAGCACTTTTAAATATATCTGAAATTCATCTGAATATTGAAAGTGCGCCCTAATTCATTATAATAAGGTTATAAATTATATAATTTTGACTTTACACCTTGAATTTTGGCCCGTTCTTTTCGTAATAAATAGTGTAGAGATGAGGTACTTGATAGTCAAGATGCACTTACAGAAATCACCAATTGGATAACAATTAAAGTAATCAACTTTTGCCGACTGCGTTCTGATAACCCCTTAATTGCTGGAGATGCGCAATTTGCAGCCAGGTATACAGGTATACAATTTTTAAATCTGAGCTACGATATAAATGGACAATATGCAACGGAATTCTAGTTTTAACCGACTTCAAAATTTGTGATCCGATTTTGATGATTGTTTTGGTGGAAAGAGGGTATCTCAGTAGTGGTTTCATTTATTTAGTATTTTTGAAGAAAATATTCCATCTCTAAGGGGAAAAAAAGTAGGGGATGAATTCAGTTTCTAACTTAGCATATAGATGTAATTCCACGAACTTTTGACGTTGGTTGTTTTAGGACTCTCAGTACAGAGTTTATTAAGTTTTATGACGGAATTTATTGTGCTGGTCGTGTCACTGCACACGCTACAACGACTTATCTCGCGCGAGATAATCTATAGGAACAGGTGGGGGAAGAGGGACTTTAAGCCTTAAACGCTTATTACACTACCCGTTTTCAAGGACCTTAAGTCAAGATGGGCGTGGGCCCTAGTTATGTCGCCGCTCTTATTACCTTACACATTAAGTCGCCCAAATTAGGGACCCTAACTCCCTATTTCTTATTACACCTCCCTAGGTTAGATTTTTAGTAATATTAAAAAAGTTTTGCTCTCTCAGACGATAAAACAAATTAGTTTAAACAATTTTAAAGAGATGTCGCTACGATGCTCCAAATCCAAAAGGTGGAAGAACAAATTTGACAGTCCGTCGCATTTAGCCAATGGAAGGATTGGGAAAGAAGCAGAATCACAGATTATGAAAGAGGTACGGAATTTGAATAAAAAATGATGTGGTAGGTTGGGTAGGTGGGTAGCTATGAGACCGGGAGATATAAATAGGGAACTATTAAGACTGGCGACGATCACAATAACTTTTATATTAATTTAACACGGAATTAAGGAAATAAACCTTCATAAGAAATATACGACGACTGTTCCCCTTACTCTATCTTTTGTAGTAGCTCAATTTGGAAGTAAGTATTGAATTTACCGTTATAATTGTTAAAACATTAAAACCGATAAACAAAGGCAAGTTTAGTGTACTTACTTCAAAATTCTGATGACTACCTGTTTTTCTTAGACCTCAAAATCAAGTATGTGCTTCTTAACCACCTGACTGTACTAATTTCTACTAGTAAGCCCAATTTCTCGACATTTCACAGTTGCTTGGACACCATGACGGCACGTAACTCCGCAAGAGTTTGGAATTAAATGCTCATTTCGTGCACGCGATACATCTCGTATTGTGTGAGTGTTGTATTGTATACACGTTGTTAATGTTTGCGGTTTAAGATGTACCAAGTAGTCACGTCTTGATACTTGTAACGCTTTCTGGACACTACTATGATACGACTACTGATACTGCATGTCCCTGTACACCACAACGACCAAACGTGTCATCGTTAAATTTAAATTCAATACGAATAATCTACTTCAGTTTTTTATAAATTAACGCGTTTCGTCTATTTTATAGGAATCATTTAAATTATGGTACACTTGTTAAAATAGAGAAGTAAATAAACGAAAGTAACTGCCAACACGTGCATAAGTAAAAATACAAACTTTGGCATTGCATGTACACACGTTAAACGCTATTTTTACAGAAAATAGATGTGTTCATATACTTTGTGCTATGTGTTACCTAAAGAAAATTTCGTGGTATTTTCTTTTTTACCAAAATAAAATAAATAACATCAATAGACGACAAAGTTGCAGACCAGACCCGAAATTTAGTTGTACCAATAATATCGAAAGTACATTTCACTTTGAACATAAATAAACACCGTTATTTGCAGCCAATATGTTTTAATCTACAAGTCCCTTCTACGCTGTAAGATTTAATAGTGAAAAAGGAAAATAAATCCCCTTCAACACCACCAGTACCCCAAGTGGGACTGTAAGAAAAAGTCAGTAGTCACCTGCACAATACACAAGTAACTCTGATACTAAACGGAAAATAAATAAAAAATACACATTGTTACACAAGACGTACCTGACGTCTGCGTATGAGTAGTTTAAAGAGATTTCGCGTAGTTCATTTTATACTGGGCCTTACCACAGTCGGTACCTAAACCAATTAAAGTCGACATGATAAAGAGCAAAGCATGCAAGAGTTCTTGTTTTTTGTTAATGTTTCGACTGCGCACATAACCACACCGCTTGATTAGCGGAAGCATAAAGGTGGCGTTACATTTGTGCCCCTCACACAATAAAGCCACGTACTTACTAGTATTTCCCGCTTGACATGTAGTTGTACAACGTGCGATTTTCATTAATAAAATTTTAACCGCCTTTGCTTTAATACAAGAGCAATAAAAAAAGATTTTTTGTTTCGATTTTTTTTTTCAATAAAGTATGTGTATGGCTTTACAGAATCGATGTTAGAATATGTTAATTTAATTGTTACTGTATGCCTCATAATTATTTCTGTAAATATAAATGTTACTGTTTTATATTAGTTCTACAGCTAAATATGCCGTATGTGTATATTATAATTAGTCCGTTTTGGAATCGTCAGGAAAATCTAAGCTAAAAACATGACAAGGCTACATGATATTTATTTTTACTTTGTGTGTGTGTGGCTCAAATGCAAACTGCCATTAACAATTTACTAAATAAATACGAAAATATTATGCAATTTATCGTGTAAAAATATTAAACAAATTCATTACCACTATGCCACCAGGGCTAATCCCAAAGTTGATTAAGAAATAAAGAATAATAAACAAAATAGATTTTACGTATACAGGGTTTTTGAAATACAACCTCTCAGGACTAGATTACTAACATTATAAACAATAACTTTTGTTCCATGATCATTAACAAAAGACGATAAATGTACAAAGAATAAACTTTTAAGACGTTTTTGTACTATCTGATACTTTTTAGATTTGTGTTTGGTAGTAAGATAATAAGTGTAAATGTGTAAACGTCCTCTTTCACGATACCCGAGTTTTGCACAGAGTTATCACCATTTAGAGCGATCTATTTAAATATTTTTACTTTTGGTATGAAAGTAAAATCTGATGAATTATAAGGGTGCGTACAGATCTAGCGAAAGCGCCTGTTTGCGATAGGCTCGCGAACTGCACACGAGCATTACGCTGTGCGATCTGTTCGCGTGCCGTTCATGCGCTAACATGTATTTAATTGCACGCATGCAGTATACGAGCAGCGCACATGCAGCGCGTTTGCGGCGCATTCGCCAAATCTGTACGCACCCTTAAAAGTCATGGAACTAAACGCACTTGACAACTAACATAGTGTTATGTCAAAAATTGCTTTATATTAATAACCCACCTCCAAAATTTCGCTATATTTATATGACATGTCGCTTTGAAATCAAATAGGTAATATTAATATAACTTAAAGTAATTTTGAGATAATACTATGTTAGTCGTCATGTGCGATTAAAATTGTTTTTTATGATGTTAGTAATACGGTTCTGCGAGGTTGTTAGTATTTAAAAATCACCCAGTATAATTAAAAATTATTTAGGCTTAATTTACATTGACGCGTAACGGAATTTTTGTAACTATGGCGTAATTCACTTTATGTCAGTTGTGTAATGTACCAGTGGCGAAGCGTCCATATAACTCGATTCCCACCGGATTGCCAAAAAAGTATTTCATTTATTAACGAAAGACTGTATTCATAAACACGCATAGTAACCTGTCCTTGATGGTTCGGAGTACTTAGTTTCCCGATTGATCGCAGCCAATCACAACGCCGGATTCAAGCACAGCCGGCATTAATTCGGATTATATTTTCATTCCGAAACATGCGTGCTTAATTCAAAATACACTCACATATTCGCAAAAGTCCGTTATAAGGGCGCTTACAAATTAGATGCTTGTAGAAGCGCTGCAGCCTACAAACGTCTAATTTGAAAGCGCCATAAGAATTTGTCATATACCAAACAAGTGCAAATGGTCGTCAGCGACCCAGTGAACTTCGAGTTATGAATATTGTTCAAGTAAACTTTAAAAAATAAGTCAATTATGATTATATTAGACAACGTGACACACGTTGCTCTGATCACAAAGTTACTAAAGCATTTGTGTTATGGAAATCTGAAATAACGACAGTACCACAAACACCCAGACCAGAGGTAATATAGAAAAGTTAGTTTTTCTATATTGACCCGGCAGGAGATCGAACCCAAGACCTCAGAGATGGTGGCACCATGAAAACCGGTGTGCAAGCCACTCGACCACAGAGGTCATCAAAACTTAAACCTTATGATTACGGTTTTTGTCAAGGTAAGTGTTAATTTTTGCTCAAGATTGATTAATGAAGATGTTTACGTCTCGTCGCTGTAACGTGCGAACTAGATACGAGCCGTAAAACAGGTTTCGCGTCTTCCGAAGATTCTCGCGCAGTCGTGGTAGCGCTTGGGTATCGTATTTTTAACCGACTCGAAAAAAGGAGGAAGTTCCCAATTTTTTTGAGATTGTTTTTTTGTGTGTATGTTACTCGATTATTTGTGAACTGATTTTGATGATCCTTTTTTGTTGGAAAGAGAGTACCTCAGTATTGATCCGATTTAAATTTGATAAATCCGGTTTCCCGCACTTTCCGGTAACCGATTTCAATAAAACTTGGCAAATAGATGTAATTTCACGTACTTGCGATGGCGGTTTTTAATTTTATAAAAAAGTTAATCATTTTTATAAATAAGTTTATACGGACAACGGCACACCACTACACATTTTTGTTTGAAAATTGCCTCCAGTGCAACGTGTTCCGTGATATGTCAATGTGTAGCTTGATGTGCTGGCGTGTGTACATTACGCAATTGACGAAAAGTTCATTATGCTATGGTCACACCGTTCCGTAGCAATGTAAATTGAGTCTATTTTGTTAATTGACAACGACCCCATTATTACACAACTGTTAATTTTTTTATTTAACATGTCGTGCAGTTTTTACCCTTAATGACATTTATAATCGTGCGTATCAACGCACAGTGGCAAAACGCACAAAATCAAATTTATCGCGATCAAAATTATTGCGTTCGTAACCGTTTAAATCAGTCTCTACGACATTGACAGTGTGTGCAAAACTTTCGAATTATTTTGGGTTTCCGTGAGGTGCAGGTTTTCCGTGCACAAGCACATGAATGTGGACGGTAAAGCAGTATCACGAAAACCTAAAAGAAAATACTTATTGTGACTCTAGAATCTTGGATCATGGCCAAAATAAGAGCAAGAAACGTGCGTGAGGACGATGGCTTTTAACATTGTAATTGCAATTAGTGTTTTTTCCATACATTTTTTTCCAACATGGCTGTCATACTACTGAAAACTTTTCGTTAAAATGTGCACTTATTCATTTTAACAAAATTCACCCGTGCATATATTGCTCCTTTTCTTTCTTTAATTATTTGTTAAATTATTTTCGAAAACGATAGAAGTGCTCGCACTGGATATTGGAATCGGAGCTCTTACGTTAAATACGAATTATAAGGCTAGCTTTTTGTGTACAGTCGATGCTCTAAGATACCAGACCCCCTAACCGTCCATTTGGTTCTGAATAGCTCAGTGTGAAAAAAGTTGTTTAACAAACTTAACCTTATCTGTGAGCTGTAAAATTCATTTTGTATGACTTCCTTATTGCACCATTACAGTCTGTCTTTTTTAAGATAGAGTAAAATGACAATAAATTGCGCAAAAGTGTTGCCCGCTTGCGAGCAGCTAGTGATTGCAATCGATAAATATTCTATCGACTATAGACTGAATATTAGTCACACTTATTTAAGCAATAAATAGTCGAACTTGTTTCATTTGAATCATCCTCGACCTGTTATTGAACCAATTACTGAGCACACGTTGATTTGAATTGTCAATTTTTGTAAGTTCATACATTGTATTTTGAACTATGTTTTTGAAAAATACAATAAAGGAGATATATTTGAAAGATTTTGTTTTTAATTCAATATAAATAATCAAATCCGGATATTCTTGTTAAAATGTATATGAATAAAAATTTATTTCGATACTAGTAAGTCAACTGACCAAATAAAAATAAAGATGGCAATAACGCACTTACGTAACATTCACAATTCAATCATTTATGGCAAAATTATATTTTCTTTCACAATCTATCGACAACAACTACATAACTAATTAAAATTTTTTGAAAACTGGCAACCCTACAGATGTCACTTTACTCCGTCTTCAAAAAAGACAGACCGTAGTGAATGATATTTTAAGAATTTCTTAAAGGCAATATTCTTTAATTCTATAACATAAATACAAATTTCCACCAAAAATCTGGAATTCCTTTACATTTTTCTGTTGAATGCATAAGGCTCCAGAATCAAAAGGTCGGCTAAGGGGTCTGGTATCTTTAGACATCGTCTGTACATCACCGTTCTTCATAATTAAGTATAGAATTCAAATTCCAATCGAAGCAATGTTTTTACATTACGGTAATATTAATATAAGCCTTTAGGGAGTCATGACACTTATTAATGCAGAATCGCATTAACCCGATCACAAAAAGCTTTATGTCCAGGAACGTAAAAGCGAAAAAAGACGTGCGTTTCGCATCGGTTCGTACGAACGCGGCTCGCCACAGGTCGGCAACGAATCGGCTTCCTGCGAATTTCCGGTCTAACAGTACGCATGCCGACGACGACTGATCCTGGGGACTAATCTCGTTCTCCGTCCAACATCCGTCCGAAACTCGATTAAACTTTTAAAGTAATTGTCAGTGTTAAAATGTTTTTTGTTAAGTTTCGAAAATAAATTTAAAGTTATTAATTATATCGCACTACTACTCTATTAGATACAGAAATACCCACAAATATTCTATCGAGTATTATTGTAGATAGAGTTACGAGAATTGGAGAGCATGTGGGTTATATTTTCCTGTATCTAATGGAGCAATGTTTGACGCAACTCCACTTATGCCATTCTTCCATGAGGGTTGCGATATTACAATCGGCCAATGAAAAATTTGACCACAATTGAATTCGATCAAATTAAAAGATGAATTCAAGTATGAAGTACTTATTTGACAGTAATTGTTTCGGACAGATGTCCGACGTAGAACGAGAGTACAGGGCCTTATTTAGGAACATTTAGCGCGACGGCACGCGAACGGCCGCTTTAACGGCAAATCGGCTTAATGCGACAATTAATTATCGCATCAACACGAATTGCGTTCGCGTTAATAACTTTGGTGACTCCCATAGTCAACTGGTCCAATTTCAGTAGGACACAATTATGTGGTCGTTATGTCAGTTGATCCAAAGATTTCATAGAACACAATAAGTAATTGTTTAATAATCTACTTGTTGAATCACCTAAACCAATATCTTTGTAGAATACAATTAATTGGATAATTATCTAGTTGTTGAGCGAACTCTCTCCGAAGGATACAAATAATTATCTAGTTTCTGGAGCAATCCATACAATGTTTCCGTTAAATCAATACCGTTAGTTGTCGGGTGGGTTGTCGAAGTAATCGATCTTTTCGGGCTGCGCCGGCGCCGGTGTCGCTGTGGATGTAGGCTTGTTGCTGCGCGCCGCCCACGCGTTTGTGGACGTTAGCGTCGCCCAGCCGCCAGACGATCTAAAGGTTAAAGATGTTGCTTAGAATATGTTATGAAATTTCATTATTCTTTTTAGGGTCTGGATGTTGCCCGACGCAATCAATCACTAACTAATAATTACTGTATTATTTCTAAAGTGTTTGTAATGGCTATCAATAAAGCATTATTATAATTATTATTTTAAAAAAATTATACACGATTTTCATGCAAATATAAATATGGACTTTAGTATCATTTAAAATAATATTGTAGAAAAAAAAAAATATTACACCTCTTTTGCAGCTAATAGCCTCATTTTGTGATAGATAAGAAGGAATGAAAAAAGACTCACTTGGCGCTGGTCTGCGCCTGCGCAGGCAGGGCGCGCAACACGGGCGGCGGCACGCGGCGCTTGCCCGCCTCGCGGCCCAGCACCTCCAGCACGCTCATGGCCGGCAGCCACGACTGGAACACCGCACAATCACGATCACTTACAAGCTTGGCCATCATAGCGCGCATTCAAATCACGAAATATTATTCTTAATCTGTATATACTTTTACTTCCGTATACAAGCTTTAGTGGACATTGGATATAAGAAAGGATATTTCCATTTATGGTCATACTTGTTTATAGCCAAAATAAGTGCGCATTTGATATGTGGAGCATGCACATTTATACAGGGTTATTTCCAAAATACTAACAACCGCGCTGGAGTATATTACTAACATTACAAACAACATCTTTTGTTCCAGGACTTTTAATAGTTCATCAGATTTTACTTACATACTGCGATCCGGTTTTGAAGGGTAACGGTGCTGATGAAATTACAGACATTAATAACTTATGTCTCAGGGTGACGAGCGCAGTGGCAGTGCCCCCTCAGATATTTGCGATTTAAAGCTCTGAGTGGCACTGCAACGGTTTTGACAGGAAAGGACAGACGTGTAGCTTACCATCAGACGCACGACTTGTTCGTCCCGTCATACTTGGATATTATTAAAAAAAAATCACTCTAAACGGAGATAACTCTGTGCGGTAGCAAAAGAAAGCACTCACCACCAAAATTATTTTTATGAATGACAGACATTGCTAAACAACTTACTACCAAATGCAGACTTAAAAAGTGTCAGACAGTATAATTATAAGGACAATTTTGCGCGCGCAGCCACTCCATGAGACATGTAATACTCCCTACGCATGCGCACCGCGGCGTGCGCCAGCGACAGATCTCCGCCTAAGTTCAGTTCACGCGTGCGCGATCCCGTGTTTATACGTATTGTGTATTGTCCCGCCCGCCGCAATCCGTCCGTGCGGCTTTCGAAGTTAGCATAACATATATATAGGCGAATAAACTAAATGTAGTATTATATTATCGGTGTTTTATTGTGGTTCCTAATTTCTTTAATACAATATAATAATATGATATAATTATTAATTATTATCGAACGCTTACAAAAAATTCTTCGATCCGGTGGATTAGAACCGACGTCTCCTAGCAAACCGTGCCAGACACAGTGCCCAACTAAGTAACGGAACGAACCAGCTGACCTCACGAATTCTTCTATGTGCTTGCTAATCTTGTCAAATTTAACGCTACCAAAACGCAGGCGTGTCTATTCTCCATAAAACGGAGTTCTTTTGAGCTGACTACGACTTTTCGTGATATATCCATACCGATAGCTGACTGTCTCCAGCTATTTGGAATGGACCTGCCGTCCAATTTGAACTTCGGCAGATACATTGAATCCATGGCCAAAAATGCAGCAAGGAAGCTTGGTATCCTTTCCAGGGTGAGGCGTTACTTTACACCGGGACAGTTGCTTCAGCTGTACCAAGCACAAGTCCGATCGTGCATGGAGTACTGCTGCCACCTTTAGGATGGCTCTGCGACATATCAACTGGCCACTTTGGATTTGGTAATTGACAACCGTGCCAAGAGGCTTATAGGTGACTCGGAATTAGTGGAGGCGAAGTTGCAGAACCTTGAACACCGCCGTAAAGTTGCCTGCTTATCGGTATTTTACAGGATATAATATCACGGAGAATGTGCAATGGAATTACACGATTTGATTCCGCCTTCCCCTTTCCATCACCGGGAGACTAGGCGTAGGCTTCGGTTCCACCCCTATGTTGTGACCACGCTTTCACATTTATATGGCGAACGGCTATGAAGTGGAATTCCCTGCCTGCAGACTTGTTCCCGAAACGTTATAACTTGGGTCTTTGCTCTCCCCTCCGGACCTCTGAGTTGTTCAGACGCATTGGTTAATAATCCCTTTTAAAATTTATTAAAATTATAAAATACAATTTTAGTAAGCAAAAATTAGTTGTGAATATTAGGAGCACAATAGTATTAAGGAGTTTATCGCTAACGATTGTTTTGTGCGAGCAGACACACACACCGCCACTGCAAGCATGTGAGTTATTTGAATTTACTTACCTGCGTCAGAAGGGTCAAGTTATATTTGACGGAAAGAAATTCTGTATGAATTCATCGATCGGTGCCCAATTAGCATGACCCATATGGAAAAACGCTGTGGATCACTACATTAGTGGAAGCGAATCAACTAATAATCACCTCTCGCACTCGGATGCGTGGACATCGCTGTTGTCTAATGCAAATTTTAATTCCACCTACCTACTCTCATAATAATATACCAGAAGGCTCAAGTTATATTAGACGGAAAGCAAATTTGTATGCAGTTGCCGATCGATATCAAAAGAACGAGACCCATATGACACTATCGCCTTAAAGTCTTTTACTAGTGCGAAAGAATCGACTATAACTGCGACACTCCAAAACTACGTCTTATTCCCTCATTCAGCCTTCGCTATAGTAACTCCTCGTTATTGCTGCTTGCCTACTACTCTCGCGTCAAAAACAAAGATGCCGAACGTCTTGCGATCACCTCAGAGTAACGAATCGATGTCAGCTTCTAATCCTGAATTGGCATCGGGGTCCAGCTGTACTACCCAAAGAGATAAAAAAAGGCGTCGTATGTCGGAGTCGGAAGACATGGATCAGACTGATGTCTTACTTCTTTTTCGCGATGAAATGATGAAAATGTTTCAAAAATTTGAAGCAAACCAGAACCATCGTTTGGGGGAAATAGAAAACCATATATCACACATTAAAGACCAGAATAATTCTATTAAGACTTTGAACACTGAGATCGAGAAATCCGTCTCTGATGTATCTGCCAGAATTGAATTTGTACAAAATAAAATAATTATGATGGAAGAGGAGCGAAAAGAATTATCATCCAGGATTAACGTCATCAATGATAAATGTGATATGTTACATAAAAATCTTTATAAGACCTCAATAGAAATTAGAAATGTCCCCAAAATTAGAGGTGAGAAAAATACTGACCTTTATGGCTACTTTGGAAGACTCACCGATACCCTGAAAATTAATATCCAGACGCAAGAGATTCGCGACATATTTCGTGTACCTAACAAAAAAGACCAGAAATGCTCATCGTTGATAGTTGAACTCGGTAACACCTTGACCAAGAGCAAAGTACTTGAGGCTGCAAAGTCATTCAACAAAAGCGGACAACTTCATTCAAACCACCTTGGATTCGAAAGTAAGGACACGCGTATCTATATCTCTGAGCGACTAACACCTAAAGCTCGACGCTTACATTTTCTTGCTAAAGATATGGCTCAATCAGGTGGTTTCAAATACTGTTGGACAGCTGGAGGAAACGTTTATCTACGTAAGGCTGAGGGTGACATAGCAATCCTTATTAGAAGCGAAGAAGATATCAACGTGCTGAAAAAAAAATTGTGACTATTTTCGTTTGTAAGATTAACAGTCATCCTAAATTGTATAAACATAAAACATATATTCACTTATCACACACCATTCAATAAAAACACAACACAATATATTTTTATACTGCCATTCATTACACATGCAATACATTACCTACACACATCGCAATATAAAAAACTAATTTTACTGTACACTAACCGAATACAATCGCTACATATTACTCCAATAAATATCACGCCAAAATCCACCAAAAGCCATGTAGATATTATGGTATGGGACTTTTTTAAACGAACATTCCACACTATGCATTCGTCATGTATATTAAATGAGTATTACATTCGAGTCAGTACTGTTCCACCCATATTAAATATAAATAAATAAAATTCGCAGATATAAATGAATTATTATATAACTTGGATAGTTTCTCTTATCCCGTAGCTAGAATCTGTACAGCAGAAGAGGTGAAGTCCCCATTGAATCATCCCCTTGGACACACCAATATTTTGTGTCAAAACATCCGGAGCGTCCATCGCAACTTTGATGGTCTAACTACGCTCCTCACTCGTATAAAATTAGATTTCCAGTTCATAATACTGACTGAGTGTTGGCTGTCTCAAAGAAATTATATGCCTCTTTTGGATGATTATCACTCGCACTGCACTACAGATAACTACAATCAAAATGATGGTGTGATAGTATATGTGAAAAATTCAGTTAAATGTACAATTGAGGAGCCAACTTTGGATGAAGCAAATTGCTTGGTGATAAAAATTTCCTCACATACTGCCATTGTGGCAATTTATAGGCCGCATTGTTTCAAACACAACGTCCAAAGATTTTTACACTCCTTAGATTTGGTACTGATGGCGTTGTCATCATTTAATACTGTCATTATCACCGGTGATATAAATATAGATATTTCACCAAAAAACGTCAACGATCACGCAGAGGAATATCTTAATTTACTGGCATGCCATGGGATGCTTCCAACACACTCGTTGCCAACAAGGTATAACGCTTGTTTGGATCATGCCATTGTTAAAACAAAGAAACGTATTGAGACTGTCGTTGTTCACTCAGCAATAACTGATCATGACGCCATCGTACTATGTATTGATATAAAACAACCTGTTCATGCTACTCATCAAATTTCTAAAATAGACGAGATTGCATTGGAAAATGAAATGGCGAACATGGATTTTAAATATGTTTTGGAAGCCAATGACCCTAACATAGCCGCGAATGTTTTGGTAAATCTCCTCTCACATGCTTTAGTATCTAATACTCGTATTCTCAGGTTATCCCGACGAAATAGAACTATCAAGCCTTGGATAACCGTTGGACTCTTGCGCTGCATAAGAAACCGGGATAATATGCATAAAAAACTGAAGTTGACACCTGATAATACTATACTAAAAACAACGTACCGTAGATACAGAAACTACTGTACTAATATATTAAAACGTTTGAAAAAGGACTTTCAAAAATGTGAAATTAAAAAAGCAGGTCATAATAATAAAAAGCTATGGAAAATAATAAAAGAGCAAACCTACAGCAACAAATCCGTTGCCTCAGCCAAACCCCTTCTTACCCAGGCTAATTCTCCAGAAGAAGCGGTAAACGAAGTAAATTTTTACTTTGCCAATATTGGTAAAGATTTAGCCGAGAACATTCGCCTAAAAAATCATAATTTGAGTAGCGACCTTCTCCTTTCTAATTGCTCAAGTAACATTAATTCGTTTGTTTTACTGGACCCTGACGAAGAGGAAGTCGAAAGACTGATAATGGGCTTAAGAAACGACTGTGCAGTTGGCTGGGATGGTATTTCATCCAAGTTTATTAAGAGCTTCAAGCATATCCTTATTCCGGCCATCACACATATCTGTCGCCTTAGTATAAATACTGGAATTTTTCCGGACGTTTTTAAGAAATCCCTGATTCGGCCTGTGTTTAAGTCTGGTAGTAGAGACTGTGTGAATAATTATCGTCCAATTTCCATCCTGCCTTCCCTGTCTAAGATTCTTGAACGCATGATGAACAGTAGACTTATTAATTTCTTGGAAAATAATAAACTACTCTCTAACCAACAGTACGGGTTTCGTGCTGGTAAGTCTACTGGAGATGCTGTCCATGATCTCACAAATTATGTGGCCGAGAATCTGGATAGGGGTATGAAATGTCTATCGATATTTCTAGATCTCGCGAAGGCATTCGATACGGTCTCTATATCTACCTTGTTATCTAAACTTCAGCGTTTTGGGGTAAGAGATGTACAATTAAAACTTTTTGAGTCTTACCTGACTAATAGAACACAATGCACAAAAATAGATGATTACTCGAGTTCTGAAGCAAGCATTGTCCATGGAATTCCTCAAGGAAGTATACTTGGTCCAACCCTATTTCTGGTCTTTATAGATGATCTCTGTCGTATTAATCTGCCAAATGGTAAAACGTTATCTTTTGCCGACGACACAGCTCTCATTTTTTGTGCTAAAACTTGGGAAGAAACGTTTGGATTGGCCCAAAATGGATTAAATGCAGCTGTGGAATGGCTCAATTCTAATTTCCTCACAATTAATGCCAACAAAACTAAGTATATATCGTTCTCAATTCGTAACGCAAATGCTCCTCACGGCAACCTCAATCTAAAACCTCATCATTGTCCAAGTCCACACGTTATTGCTTGTTCTTGTCCCTGCCTTGAAAGAGTTCCATTTACTAAATATTTAGGTATCACTCTTGATCAAAACTTAAACTTCATTTCTCACATCTCAGAACTTGCGGCGCGCACTAGGAAGTTAATATACATTTTCAAAACCCTTAGAAATATAGCAGACTTTGACATCATTAAGATGGTGTATTATGCACTCTGTCAATGCTTATTTATATATTGTGTAACTTCTTGGGGTGGTGCTGCAAAATCGCATCTAATCAAGATTGAGCGAGCACAACGCTGTATTCTCAAGGTAGCTACTTTTAAGCCTACACTCCACCCTACAGCGGACCTGTACAAATCATGGCAAGTATTATCCATACGCCAATTATTTATATTACATATAATATTAAAAAAGCATTCATTAATCGTTTATGATGCGAACCTAACCTGTAGTAGGAGACGATATGATATAGTGTGCCCTAAAAAGTCGTTTCATACTGCCTTCATTAACCGGTTTTTTACCTTCTTAGGATCGTACTTATATAATAAAGCAAATTTAAATCTGAAAATATATCCGCTAAATAAATACGAATGCAAGAAAGCTGTGACAAAATGGCTCCTAGGACTAAACTACACTGAAACAGAAAAACTTATTGAAGTAATAGCTTAGTTAAACGTGGATACTCACACACACATACACACACACACACATACACATACTCACACGCACACACACACATACACTTTATTTTTGTTCCTATTGCATAATTTAGCATAACTAATTGTTTAAGTAGTCTTTATTATTATTGTCTGACCAACTTCTAGTTCTTTGCATACATATACTGTATACATATATGTGTATACATATACTGTTATTGTAATTATTATTATTATTTACGGAGGTAGAGGCCTGGCGACCCGAAATACAGGATCAACCTAGTTCGGGCACCAGTCTCTGCAAAGATTGTTTGCCTATAACATAATGTATGTGCACTTTTTGAACAACTTTGTGGAGAAAATAAAGATTATTATTATTATTATTATTATTATTAAGGCGAGAGTGAATAAGCATTATTTAGGTGTGCATGCTCCATCGTCGACCTCATCGTCACTTTTCATCAGGTGAGATGGAGGTCAAATGAGCACTTATATTTTATAAAAAGAAAAGAAATATTTCGTCACCCAGTTAGATATCTTTACAGTTACCAGCCCTGGCTACAATATGTCGCTATTAACAGTAATTAAATTTTGATTGTATTGATGTTCAATAATTTTTTGTTAAATTACTACACTAGTTGTTTGTATTTTACAAATAACCTGTATATGAAGTAATTCCACATTTTGCATATCGTGCAAAATAAAGTAAAGACTGTTATTGTTTATTAATACACATATAGATATGTTATACATATATATATATATATAACTTTTTTAAAGCCCATACTGTCCCACTGATGGGTAAAGACCTCTCTCCACACCTCTCTATTCTGCACCACTGAGTTCCAATCTTTTAAGTGCGCGTCTAGTTCGTCTTTCCATCGACATGCGGACGAATTATAATAAGGTATTTTAAAAAATTGAAACCTTCCATCATCGAATATATAACCAGAAATAACAAATAAAGACCAACCATCTCTGGCAACTCATCAGGTAAATGGCCACTGGCCTTAGACCACTTTTAAATATCAACTCTCGTTTGCGCTGAAATCACAAATTAGAAAGCTGAAATAGTACAGCGCCAACAACTAACCTGTGTGTACGTCTCCGTATATCCAAAAATATTTTGTATTTAAAGGTAATATCTATAAACAACGGGGGCTGGGAAACATTCGGCAGGGAGGGAAAAATAGCAATACAACTAATTACAAAACAAACGGAATCGCATTTCATCTGTAATTAAATATTACGCAGTACTGTGACGTAATGATTTGGCAGACTAGTTTTCAAACAAATTAAATGACATTTCGTCTCTATTTCTGGTTATATACATGATGCCTTCCATTAACTACTATGGCTGCATACGTAAAATACTTATTTACTTTAAACAGCATTCATAGAACAATTTGACTTAGTTAAATAAAAAGGATCCAATGCACATTCAGTCACTTTCGATATATGGCAGTTTGAAGTTTAAAAATATTTCTCACTCTTGATTTTGTTTTCAAAACTTATGATATTATGTAATTCCAGAGATATTTATTTATGTTTATATGTTGGTTTTTTTTGCTGATCTAAGAGGTTGCACTTTACGAACCGTTTGGTACATAAAACTCATTTTTTGATAATTTTGTGGATTGGATCCTTTTTGCTTAACTACGTCCAATTCTGTAAGCTGGGATGTGGTGGGACGAAAAAGTATTGGATAATAATGAAAAATACCCCACCTTCTCTCTATCAGCTGTGGCGACAACGTTCCTATTAGGCTCAGCGTCGTAGGCGACGCTCTCGCAGCCGAACTGCTCGCACAACTCGTGAATGAACTGCCGCTTCTGCCAGTTCATCGAAGGGAACGAGTGCGAACGCGTCTTTTGTTTCGACTGCAAAAAAATGTTACAGTCAAACAAGTACATTTTTAAAAGTGGGAATTATTCAAGGTCATCGATAATTAAAGTTTATCGTCCATTTAAAAGCACGGTATCGTATTATGAAAGAATTTAGAGAAACGGACTTACACTCGCGTGGCATACAGGTTCTTTTCAATGTAAAATAGACTAAGGCTCAATTTACATTGCGGAGCGAATTTATGTAACATAGCACAAACGTCTCGCGCATGTCCTCCGCGCATTTCGCGGCAGATTTTGGCACCGCCGTAATATAAATTGAGCCACACGCTTAGACAATTCTAGCCTGATATTAAGCGACACAGTGATCGACGACGACACATGGATTTAATAAGTCAGCCAGTAATTTAAACACGGTGATAGTAAATAGTCGTGGATACCAATCAATTGCTCTTTTAAAGTGGTTACACACACTATTAGCAGCGATGCTAACGCGCGTTTGTGAAACGCGCGATTGCATTGCTACACTTGCGATTTATAGGCGATCGCGCGCATCGATGCAAACGCGCGATTGCATCAATACAAATGCGCGATTGCATAGCTGCACTTGGGATTTATAGGCATTAATGCCGTCGCGCGTTTGTTCGTATAGGTGCTTAAAATCGCCCGCGTGTGTAAAGGTAGATGATTAGCGACTACATCGCGTATGCATCCCTGCTAAAAGTCACCGGGTAACCGCTTCGCATCGCTTTTGCAAATAATGCAGGCCCTCTAATTGGTTGACTGTGTATTAAACACTTACGAGAGTATACTATTCAGCGCGTTTAGATTAGTATACGTTACGTATGCAGCTATGAAAGTCATACCTTTTTAGCCAGCTGTACAAGTTCAGTCAGCTTGTCGTGGACTTGCTGAGCGAAGGAAGGTTCTTTAGTGGCGATTGCGCGCACGTGTTCGCTGTATCGCGGCGCCAGTTTTGCGGACACGTCTGGGTTTCGTATTTGTAGTGCTAGAGCTAATTGACGGTTTCGTGCTTCTATGCGGCATTCGTCGTCGCACTCCAGTCTGTTAAGTAACAGAAAATATAAATAGTCTTCATTGTAAACAAAGAAAAATTTGCAGAACAAGGAATCCTTCGTTGAAAAAGATTTGTAGCAGTAGAGCTCTTTGAGAAAGAGTTCGTCCAGGGAAGTACTGCCATCTTACCTATTTCTGTCGCCAAGCAGTAACGTAAGCATTACTGGGGCCTTACCATGAACTCTTATTACAGTTCAGTAAAGGTTCGTAACGACAAAAAACGGGATAGTGATATACACTTTACGTAGCGCTGTCTCACAACGATTTCATGGAGTTCAAAGAGTTCATGGTAAGGCCCCTGTGTTCCGGTTTTGAAGGGTAAGATAGCTGGTGAAATTACAGGCATATGGGACTTGTCAACTTATGTCTGTGTGATGGGCGCAGTGCCCCTCAACTACTGTCAAATAAGAAAAACTCGAACAAAATTAAAAACAACGTCAAGTATGAAGCTTCATTCTCATCATGCGTGTAATTTGATCTAGTATTTTTTCATAATATCAAGAGACAGGACGGACAAGTCGTGCGCTTGTCCATAACAGTTGCATTGCCACTCACAACTTTCACATGTCACTCTGAGACATAAGTTGACATATCCTATGTGCCTGTAATTTCACCACCACCCTTACCCTTCAAAGCCGGAACACAGTAATGCTGACATTGCTGCTTGGCGGCAGAAATAGGTAATGTGGCAGTACTTCCCTGGACGAACTCTTTCACAAGGAGCTCTACTGCTAGTATTAATTATTTGGTAGGAATTGTATCGGATGAATGTCGGACGGAAAACAGCAGTAGGCCTCCTGTGCGTGGTCGTCAACGGCTCAACCAACTGAACTACAGATAGGGTCATATAGCTCACTTGACAGGTCTACGCAAAACAGAAAAAATTGGCACGTGATCTACGAGACAAAAAATGTTTAGAAACCTCTGATCTAGACGAACGAAAATACTTTACGTTTTGAGCATAGCTCCCGGGCGTTGCACGTCCGACAGATCAACGGAACCACCTTCTTGGATATTGGTAGCTGCTAGCGCAGACATTATTCTGAAAAAAATATATGTATTTTAGACATTTTAAGCAAACAAAATGCATCGTTGGCAAGGTACACACAGCACAGTTGTTCCAGGTCAGACGAAACTGATATACATAGCCGTTTTGATCAGCTAGCAGTTTTGAAGCCGTATTGAATCAAGGTGGCGTTGATCAGCTAGCAGTTTTGAAGCCGTATTGAATCAAGGTGGCGGAGTATGACTAAGGCTCAATTTACAGAACGAAGCGTCAATTTCGCCTCGCTATGCGAGGTTTCTCGCGACTGCGGCTCGAGGTTATAGTATTTAGTCGACGTTAGACGTCAGCTGCGCCTGCTTTCGCGCTATTTCCCGCGGAGTCGCCAAGCGTCGACGACGGCCGCTGCAGAATTCTCGCGAACGCGCGAGAATGTCGCGGTAGACGCGTGACGTGATTTTCGGCTCGTATCTAGTTTGTACGTTACACAATTGACCATAAAGTATATAATGGTATATACAATATCGTTATAAAAATTCGCTTCCATTTCGTTCCACCGCAATATAAATTGAGGTTTAATTAAACCCTCGACTTAGAGGAAACCCGTGTCCAGTAGTGGAAGGTATAATGGATTAATGGTATAATGATTGATATTTATCAATCTTGAAAATTCCAAATATTCTAGTATTATTGTGTATATAACAGCTGAAAATTTGGAGTTATTGTGCGACACAAAACATATAAGGTCTTTCAACACATATAGCACTTTTTAACTCTTATCTAAGTTTGCTGTCTGTTGGTAAAATGTTAGATCAGATTCCACAGTCAGCACTTCTGTGGAACAAAAGTCGGAAAAGAAAATTTAAAAACAGCAATTTATTTGCTACATTGACGATCTCTGTGATCTTGCACACCGGTTCTCATGGTGTCGCCATCTCTGAGGTTCCGGGTTCGATTCCCGGCCGGGTCAATGTAGAAACTATTTTTTCTATATTCTCTCAGTAGTGCGATTCACGTAAGTTCAAGCTATCAAAATATCGTTGAAGTTACGTAGTCGTTCGATCGACGTCCTATCCAAAATGGGTATTCACCGTATCACTTGAACGAACGTTGATATGAGTAGAATCGAAACGTAACGACTAATGAATGACATCTTGGATTGTGAAATTTGACATTTAGTCGTGGAAAGTCTATTGAAAGAACTGTCAAAATTTTAGCAGAATTCGTATAACTTGTCGTTTAGAGTCGGTTTAAGTTCGATACATAGACCAGAATACGCTTTAACGACATTTGGATCGAACGACTTTAAAATTAGACTCGTCAACGTTCACTGTCACACGTGAATCCAAAAAAAAGCAGTTCAACGTCTAAATCGCTACGATATCGTAACGGTTTAACTACGTGAATCACCCCGCAGGTCTGGGTATTTTGTGGTACCGTCGTTACTTCTGATTTCCATAACACAAGCGTTTTAGCTACTTACTTTGGGATCAGAGTAGCGTACTCCTCCTACGTAAAGAATCGTATGTCGCAATTGCCAAGTTTACAGAGAAGCGTTTTAAGTTTTGAAATCACTGAAATGAGCATATCGCGTGACTTTGGCATTTCTGAATCCTAGATATCGGTTAGATGAACAACCACAATTTATTTTATATTTTACTGTCACCCGACTCGCCCAGTCCCACTTTAGTTTACCCGCTTTTTGACTTAGATCTCGGTATATTATTAGTATAAAATAATAAAATAAATTGTGGTTGTTCATCTAGCCGATATCTAGGATTTTCTAATACTCTATGTGAGAGTCTCTTTGCCGAATAAAACTGAGAAGTGCTAAAGTCACGTGTTATGCTCATTCCAGTGAATGCAAAACTTTTAAACGCTCCCCTGTACACTTGGCAAATTCGACATACGATACTTTACGTAGGAGGGGTCGATTGTGATGTTGTCTAATGTTGACATGGCTAAATAAGGGTGGTCACCCACCTGGCGAGATCTCTAGCGTTATCAGCGCAAGCGCGGTCGGCGCTGCGTCGCCCACAAGGACACGTGGCGCGGACGAGTCTGCGACAAGGCGCTGTGCTGGGGCAGCTGCTGGCTGTGCCCAGGTGGCACGCCGCTGCGCACGGGTGCCCGCAGCTGGGACGCTTCTCGTTGCACGGTTGCGTGCACCTGTCACAGTGGACCGATGGATGTTATGAGGCGTTATACGGCTATGCAACTTCAAAAACCGACCACTATTTTTTATGTTTAACTGCCTCCGTGGCCGAACGGTTACCACCGGACTACCACGCAGAGGTTTCGATTACCGGGCCGGGAGAAATATTTGTATGGCCTACATTTATTTCTCTCGTGAGTTTGGGTGTAATTTGTGGTTGCCTATGTGTGTGTCCATGGCACCCGCGACACAGGGTTTCCCTAGTGCGGGGCTATGTTGAGTGTGAGTGTGTATTTTTTATGTTGCTTGGGCAATTTTTGGACAATAAATTAAACGCCGAATTGGCCGTATATCATTTTTATTACATAAAGGTTAAGGAAATTCTCCAATAATTCCTTCAAAATATGTCCTAAGACGATACAGAGAATTTATTAATTATGCCAACATATTGTTGTCTAATTTAAGCGTGTAGGTATATGATTTGCATTTTATTGTTTCATTATTTTTTGTTTATAATTTAATCATATATCCATCATTAGTACTTTTTATCCGAAATACAGGATTCTCCTAGTTCAGGTATATGTGTTATATTTTATATTAATTCGCATAATTAGTGTTTAGTTATTCCTTTGTACAATAAGTTATTCAATAAACGATGCCAACGTTTCGCCAACATTTCTATTGAACAAGATGGCGTAGTTCCAATTGCCCGCCTTTCCACAAATAACGGTCTATACTCACTTGCCGGTGTCACAAGGTCCCTTATGACAGGTCTTGATGCAGGTGTGTTTGCCACAAGGCAGTGGCTTGCCGCATGGTAGCCCGCATGAAAACTCCTCTTGAGAACACGGTATTGTCTTGCGCTCCTACAACATATTGAAGAGAAAGAAAGGTCATATCGAATTTAAGATCTCTTATAAGAAAATTCCACTGAAAACACACAAAGGAACATTCCTTCGACACGGCTGAAATTAATCATGGATTTTTTCGCCAAACCCGCGCTATCGCTCTCATAAATGATCTACGAAACTACGAAAGTATCTATTTCGGTTTTTTATAATACGGAATTGAGAAGCTGTTTCGTTAACGTACTCTAGTTTGCATAATCACGATGCGACGACATTTACAAAATAACCTTAATAAAATCAAGAACATTCTCACTATTTAAAACAGGGTGCATGGTAGAAGTGACAATCCAAACATTTACAACCTCATATCATGTGATATTTAGTAGAAGTAGAGTTAGAGGTGCTGGTGAAATTGGAGGCGCATGTGACTTGTCAACTTATGTCTCAGGGTGATGGGCGCAGTGGCAGTGCCCCTCAGATCTTTGCGATTTAAAGTTTTGAGTGGCACTGCAACTGTTATGGACAGGCGTATAGCTTATTATCAGGCGCACGACTTGTTCGTCCCGTCACTTGATATTATAAATAAAAAATGTGATCTTACCTCATGTTGCCCATGACACATTTTAGTAGTAAGCACTACGCAAGGGGGACAGTCTCCCGAATGGCAGGAATGATGCGGAGGATGCCCACAGGGCCGTGTGCGCTGGCACGGGGCGTTGCACGCGGGGGGCTTGGTCCCGCATCGGACGGGGGGAAGAATCACTTCGGCGCCACATTCGCATGTCAGTTCTTCGAAACCTGGTGATCAGTGAATAAATTAAACACAAAAATTAAAATCACCCTTAAGAAACAGTAACTTTCTGAATGATTAAAAAGGTTAAAAAAGTAGTAGTCAGCAAGGAGTTAAATTACTACCACACGCACGCACGCACATAGTCAATTTTTAATTTTCATTAGTCAACACAAAATAAGATCAGCACATATTCTAAGTAATAATTGTACCGGATTGGATGAGCCGTGGCTTCTGACACAAGTATTTTCATGTAACCTAGATTAAGTTAAGTCAATAAATTTTATTTTCTTATTTTTTTCTTTATCCGCCATATGCTAATCTTCTATAATAATAATATTTTAATAAAGATTAAAAGATTGAGATTAGGGTACTAACATTTAGACATCGCTAAAAATCCCACGTTTTATGGCGAAATCAACCATAACTATAAGAAGATAGGAACTAGATTAACGTAGCCTTGTTAACGTTTCGGCTGCCCTTGAGGTCTCGAATTTAAACACTATACAAATTATGCTTTAGTCACAAACTTTAAAGTCTTCTTATACATCATAAGTTCCCAAACTTTTTGTCTCACCCCCCACTTAAGCAAGATAAAAAAATTTCATCGCCCACCACGACAAAAAATAATTAAAAACACGTATTTTTTATATCAACATAACACAAAACAATAGACACTCCCGGACACATAATTCGAGCCACCTCGCATCAGTATTAAATGCCCTAAGCTTAAACAATGTTCGGTTGATCAAGCAAGCTATGTTACGCAATTTTGAAATTAGTATATTTAAAGTCTTTTCCATAAGTCCTTGTTGGGAATTTGGACTCGCAAAACCGGGGGAAACCTTTCTCTTCGATGATAACACTATTTTTGTATTCTAGCCCTTTAAGGGAAAAACGCAAGATGAATCGAATTATGTGTCCGGGAGTATATATTTGTAGTGGAATTTACATAGATAATTCATTTTTTTTTTCAATGTACGCCCTGGATAGCAGCAACGCCCCTCAATTGCTTCGAACGGCCCTACCTTTAGGACTCTTCAGCGCCCACTGGAGGGCGGACCACTTTGGGAAACTATGTTATACATACAGCGGTATGTATGTATATACCGCTCCGGTTGGGCTGTTACACCTCGGCCTAGACGCACAGCAATTCGGTTCAATTATATATTTTGTTTTATAAAGTATACTTTGCTGTATGAGGCTAAAATCAGATCCCACTTTTGAATCCAAGCGTTAAGTGTGTGTAGGCCTTTACGTATACGTTCTAGATTAGAATATATAATTGTACACCATAAATATACGCCTAAATTGTCAACAATTAAAGCTGACAAGTCCTTTTAAATCTTGAATCTGCCTCTGTGGCCGAACGGTTACCATTCTGGACTGCCACACAGAGGTCCCAGATGCAATTCCCGGGCCGGGAGAAATAGATGTTTCTATTTCTCAGGGTCAGAGAGCAATGTAAGAAATAGATGTATCTATTTCTCTCGTGACTTTGGGTGTAATTTGTGATTGTCTATGTGTGTGTCCATAGCACAGAGTTGCGATACAGGGTTTCCCTAGTGCGAGCTATTTAAAAAATCTTGAATCGGTGTTATTAGTCAAACTTTTAACAAACAAATCAGTTTACGTTTTTATATATATCAAAAAGAAATTGCAGTAGTATTGTACTCACTAAGTTGCGGGCAAGGTGCACAATGCCCGGTGTGGCAGAACTCTTCGCAGCGATGTAGCTGGCAGGAAAGCGTGCGGCCACACACTACGCCGCAGCGGTGCGTTGAGCTTGCGCAGCACACGTCGCGGCACTTGTGACGGCCGCACGACAGTTTCTGTACCATCAAGGTAGTCACAATACAAAGCAGCAGTTTCATACACAATTATTGCATTTATTTTGTCTAAACAATTTAAGGGAGTTACACTAAAAGACCGTAAAAGAAACAAATGGGTCAGAGAGCAATGTAAAGTGAGCGATGTGACTAAACGGGCTGCGAAATTGAAATGGGGAGTGGGCTGGCCATGTCAAAGGCTCTTGGTGCAAGGCAGTGGTAGAATGAAAGAAAGAAAGAAAAACGTTTATTGTTTGAGTCACTTTACACACTTAAATCTAATACTTAATAATAAAGCAACAAATGGCAAGTTAGTAAGTATGTACAGTGGCACAAAATAAGAAAAGGATACGACTCAGCAATATGTCTATCTCGGGCGAGACAGACGCTGATTTTCAGTCGTTCCTGTTTCAGCGTCGGCTGAGACCTAAGGAAATGGTACATGCTCTGTGTATCATCTGCTTTATGCCACACTACACATTTACAATACACGTGTGATATATACATTATCATATAAAAGCTATAAGTAAATACACCTAAATATAAATAAGTTAGGAGGCAAGAGTTAGGAACATCAGGGAATACGTTGGTTTTCTATCAACAGATTGAATGGAGACCACTGGGCGGGAAAAGCCCTAGAGGACCACAGATGCGTTGGAACGACGATATCAAAGCACTGGCGGGAACATTGTGGTTAGAAATTGCTCAAGATCGCGAAAGATGGCATGAACTGGAGGAGGTCTACACCTTAGAAGTTGATTTATTCAATTATTAAACAAATATTATTAAACAAATATTACTTGTTTGCTTCACACTCTTAAACCTATATAGCGATTGTGAACTGGCAACCGGTACTATCTTAATTTTGACAACTTTACAGGATGAAGAAAAAATCATTTACATAGCATTTGGTTTATTAAGAGCTCTCATGACAAAAAAGTTTTGACGTTGGCTCCGCCCAAATTTGTGTAACAAATATATGTATATAAATAAATAAATATATTGTCGATCATACATAAATATAATTAATTATCTAATTTTTGTCCTAATAACCTGTAGTATTTCGAGGATAAATCGAAAAAATGTGAAAATTAGAGGTCATTTCGTGATTTTTATCTATCGAGGAAACTTTAATGTTTTATGTTTCTTATTAATGTCTATGCTTAAATATATCGTGTAGTTACTCATACAATATTTTATTTTTAACTTTAAAGTGTATATACCCCTCTAAAATCAAATCGAAGATTAGGAATTTTTCCTCTGCTCCCTCTTAAACAAAAATACGTAGTGTACATACATACATGTGTAATAAAAATATTTAAAAACTACGTATTTTTATTTAATAAACCAGATGCTATGTAAATGATGTTTTCTTCATCCTGTAAAGTTATCAAAATTGAGATAGTACTGATTGCCAGTTCACAGTAGGTTTGTTTGGGTTCTGTACAATAAATATCTAATTTATTTATTATATTAAGTGAAGGGACGAGCACGTCGCGTGCTTGGTGGTAAGCCACACAAACCACAAAGATCTCAGAGGCACTGCCACTGCGCCAGACTCCCTGAGGCATAAGTTGACAAGTCCCATGTGCCTGTAAATTCACCAGCACGCCAGTGATTACGCAAACTAGAGTACGTTTACGAAACAGCTTCTCAATTCCGTATTATAAAAAACCGAAACTAGATAACTTTTGTCGGCTAACTCGTTTCGTAGATCAGTTATGAGAGCGATAGCCCCGGTTTGGCGAAAAAATCCATGATTAATTTCAGCCGTGTCGAAGGAATGTACGCTTCACGCTTGTCCATAACAGTTGCATTGCCACTCAGAACTTTCAAATGTCACTCTGAGACATAAATTGACAAGTCCCATGTGTCTGTAATTTCACCAGCACCCTTACCCTTCAAAACCGGAACACAGTAATGCTCACATTACTGCTTGGCAGCAGAAATAGGTGAGGTAAGGCAGTACTTCCCTGGGCGAACTCTTTCACAAGAAGCTCTACTGCTAAATCCACTTATAATCTTATCAAATTCACAACAAAATAGCAACTTCTCACAGAGTATAATAAATATTAACAAAAAAGGAATGTTTCAAAACAAATTTATGAACTTACCTTGTTACATTTCTTTTGGCAAAGCACGTTGTTTAACAGATCCGGTAACTTAGCGCAGGGCACCTCGCGGCTCGAATGCCCGCAACGACATTGCACCACTGTCTTTTCGGGACACACGGGACACTTGCCTTCGCAAATAAAATAAAAAAACCATTGTTACAAGTACATTTACAATCAAAGAAAATAATAATATTGCGTCAGACAACCAGATCAATTGCCTGGTCTCAAACTAGGGAATTCCCTATTCTATGAGTACCAGAGCTACGGAACTCCGGGGTGCTACCCAGAAGACATGGATCAGGAGGTCTACTCTCTTTTTCCGTCCTAACATTTACTGTCAAATAAGTAATACTCGAAAAAAAATGAAAAGACAATATTAAGTATGAGAAGCTTCATTCGCATTATGCGTCTTCTAATTTGGTCAGATTACGTACCGTATAGAACTACTTATTTAACAGGAATTGTTTCGGACGGAAATGTCGGACGGAGAAAATTTAGAAAAGTTTTAGAAAAGTTAATTTCTAAAGTTGGTCCTACCGGGAATCGAACCCGGTAACCCGGAACCCGGGCCTAATCATTGGGCTTGTCAAATAATACAGCCAAATCGAGATAGCCAAATACAAAAAATTTAAAAAGTCTCCTTTTTAAATAAATACGGTACATTGCCTTTAGTTTTTTTTTATGATATCAAGTGACGGGACGGACAAGTCATGCGCCTGGTGGTAAGCGACACACCTGCCCATAACAGTGCCACGGCGTCCGTCACACTGAGACATAAGTTGACAAGTCCCATGTGCATATAATTTCACCAGCACCCTTACCCTTCAAAACCGGAATGCAGCAATGCTCACATTAATGCTTGGCTGCAGAAATAGGTAAGGTGACAGTACTTCCCTGGACGAATTCATTCACAAGGAGCTCTACTGCTACCAAAGCTTTTTCTGACCAGCTTAGTGCAATTAATAATAATAATAAATAATAACGCACACACTCATAGGCTCGTACTAGAGAAACACATAGACAACCACAAATTACACCCAAACTGACGAGAGAAATAAATGTAGGCCATACAAATATTCCTCCCGGCCCGAGAATCGAACCCGGAACTTGGCATGCAGCATGGTAACCGTTCAGCCACATTTAAAATTCCGTGCCGATAGGTGTGTTGACTCCCTAAAAGGACATAATTATAGAAGGCCTACCTTCATGACAGTTGAGTTTGCAGAAATGGCGGTCACTGGCCGGACCGCACGGCAGAGGCTTGGCGCAAATGTTGCCGCACAGGGGAATCGGATCTGTGCACGCCTTACGCGCACCTTTATCAAGTCTGTAAATGGTAATTCGTTTTTAAGGCGAATTCTTTCAACGCGAACATAGACTTAAGGAGGTAAGGTGTGGGTCAATCCTGGCGTCACGATGAACATAATTGTAACTTTTTCATTGAAAATAAAAACCGACATCAAAAGTTGTTTATCGGCTTTTATCGAATTCCATGGGATCCCCTCATCAGATTTTGACTTCTTGTGTTCATGGTGACGGTGATTTGTTGGTTACATGTATTGTGTCAAGTGAAAAGTCGACTTCTATTTTGTGATAGCCGAAACGAACACCATCGTCGGCATCAGGGGACCACCTCGAGAGTATACCCTTTCGACCAAAAAAAAAGAATTTTCAAAATCGATCCACAATTGATGGCGAAATCGGAAAACATACATAAAACATATATACAATTACACGAATAACCCTCTCCTTTTTTTGAAGTCGGTTAAAAATAAGAATAGGCGGAGAAAATTTGACACCGATCCGACGTCGACAAGCGCCAGATATAAAACAAGCGAAGGTCGAAATAAACTATTCACTAGACATCAGAAAGGAGCACACACGAGTGACCGAGGTAAACACAATTATGTACATAATTATAGGTCATAAAAATTGTTCACTTTGGTGAAATGTTAGTTATCTACTGCATTTTGTTAAATAGTGCCACTAGAATCTACCTTCACCTACTTAGATGAGAAGTTTTATCTTACGATGTGCAGTTAACCTGTTTACCAGAAATCGGAAATTCGAAAAAGGTAATTAATTTTTTGGTGGTTGTACCGCTCTGTGTCACTCCTTGTATGTAGATTAATTGTCTTTTTTGAAGATGGAGTAAAATGACAGTTCATTGCGCAAAAGTGTTGCCCACTTGCAAGCAGCTAGTGATTGCAGTCGATAAAATATTCTCGACTATCGACAGAATGTTGATTACACTTATACAATAAATAGCCGACCTTGTTTCATTTGAATCATCATCAGCCCATTGCCTGCTCAACTGCTGGGCACAGGTTTATCTGAATTGTTAATTTTTGTAAGTTCATACGTGCTATGTCTATTGAAAATATAAAGAGGAGACACATTTTAGTTTTTCATTTTAATTCAATATGGATAATCAAATCCGCCTGATCTTATTAAAATATATATGAACAAACATTGATTTCGATACTAGTAGGCCAACTGTCAAAATAAGAATAAAGAAGGCAATAACGCAATTAGTAATCAGTAGACCGTCGTATAAGAGCGCGTTCCCATTATGTCGTGCAGTTTACAGTGTCGTACCTTGTATATTTAAGTGAAGTTGTTCACATATAAATGCCGTTCACGACTTTTTTGTCGTTACGACGACAGACTGTCGTGACAATGGGAAAAGTCAGAACGATAGTCGTCTGACGACAAAAAAGTCACGATTAAAACGTGACGACAGATAGTCGCTGCTACTATTGTCGTCACGTTTTATTGATCGTTGTTTGCACGTGTTCTGCTCCCTACTCTCCCCTCCTGTACCCCGCGCCCTCCGCTAGCTTTGCACAAGTGTTGGGTCGTAGCCAGAAATGGGCAAACGTCCGGGTTTTAACCCGGTGCTTTGTTAATGCTGGGTTTAAATCGGTTAATATGCCCCAAATCGAGGGCAATAACTATTTACAACTAAATATTTGTTGTGAATTGGGTTTTCTTCAAATTTAACTATACATATTATTACAAAATATAACTTTCTCTCATCACTTTTCATTTAAACGTTTGACATAATCCTAATGGAATTCTTTTTAATAATATTGGATGTACCCAAAACTTTCTTTTGTTCGTTTGCTTTTTCTTCCGCCTTTTTAAAAAGTAAAACATTGAAAATGAAACTATTTTTCCGGGTTTAAATCGCCTATATTTGTTTTTTAAACAAACCGACATTTCGGGCGATTTAAATCCGGAAAAATAGTTTCATTTCATATGTGTAACAATCGCGAAAACCTAAGAACTCGATAAGTAAAACATTATTAAAATTTTAACTTCATCTATTTCACATGGGAGCGAACACACACTATTGGCTTCCAAAAGAAAATAGAAGCGACTGCAGTGCAGCAAACGACAAGGCGGCTGCCGAAAAATTGTCGTCACGTTCTGGTGGGAACAGCTAGACACGACAGTCGTTCAACGATAAAATAATCGTTCACGACACAGTCGCGACAGATAGTCGTGATATGGGAACAGACTAGACGCGACAGTCGTCCTACGATAAATAAAACGTTACGACGTAATTGGAACGCGCCCTTATTCACAATTCAGATATTCTTGGCAAAATTTTACCTTCTTTCACAATCTATCGATACACAACACAACACTAACAACTACATGACTATTTAAAATTTTATGAAATCTGACTACCCTGCAAATGTAATTTTATTCGGTCTTCAAAAAAGACACGACTATAGATATTTATGTACTCATTTGGAACAGCTCATTCCAACCGCTGGTAACAAGTTACCAGCTACATGTACTTACCTGGTCTTGCCACAAGGGCAAGTGGTGGTGGTCTCAGGCAGCAGGGGGCACTTGGGACAGGGTGGAGGGTGGCAATGGGCGGTACACGTGTGGGCACCGCAACCTAATAAGTGTTGACACACTGCCTCGCAGGTCCACGAGGTAATTCCGCCCGATTCCTCAGTGCATGGCACAGTACGGGTTACGTGGAGTGTACAGTAACATACTGTAAAACAGAAATAAGTTGTTAAGTTCAATCGTATCATCATCAAATATCTTTTCACAATTTTTCTACCGTCCATGCAGCTGGTATCTGACAAACTAAAATAGCAGTATGTATTGAACTCAACAGATAATCAGCAACATTTACATAAACTAGTCATTAGTTCAGATTAATAATATATAAGGTGTAATAAATTAATGTAGGTACACACATCAAAAAAAGTTTGCGATCACTTCGAAAAACTGAAATCTTTTTTGTTACTGTAGATTATATTATGATTTTTTCTTCTTTTTAGATTCTTTATTTAAAAATAAATTAGAACATAAAACAATGACCCCGTTCAATTGTTTTTTCATATAAAAAGGCTTTCAGTCCTAGCTTACGCTCATTCAGAAATCTGATTTAGTCAATTATAAGCGATTCAAGATATTTTTCGCGGAAAGTTGTGATTGAAAAAATGCCAAGAGGATTATCAGAGGTTTTACGAGCTAGAATAGTAACTTTGAGGGAAGAAGGATACACCACGAGAGTAATAGCACGCAGACTTGCTATATCCCAATCCTGTGTCGTGGCTACGTTGCAGAGGTATCACGGAATGGGGAATTTAGCTGACCGACCCCGCAGCGGTCGCCCAACTGTTTTGACAGCTGCCCAAAAGCGCTATATTAGATTGCTGGCAGCCCGTGATCCAACAATCAACGCCACTAAAATAAAAGCAGAAGTCAGGGCCGCCTCTGGGCTTGAAGTTAGCACGCAGACCGTTCGCAATTGCTTGCACCAGGCTGGATTACGAGCACGGAGGTCTTGGCGAGCTCCGCTCAATTCCCGGCAACGTCAACAACGAAGATTGCAGTGGGCTAGACTTCGGCAAAATGAAGAAGGTGAGGACGAAAACATTTGGCAAAACTGTCTCTTCGTTGACGAATCCCGAATCAGCACTCATCCAGATAACCGACGTGTCCGTGTCTGGAGAAGACCAGGCGACCGTGAAAGACAAAGAACTGCCACTGGAACAGTTCAGCAAGGCGGAAAATCGGTGTCCTTTTGGGGTGGCATTATGATTGGAGCTAGAACGCCTTTGATCCCGTATCGGGGCTTCATGACAGCAGACATGTACAAAGCAGTTGCTATTGATGATATCGTCAGACCATTCCGAGTAAACCATGGGCACCAATTTGTACCGGTCGATGATAATGCGCCCGCACATCGAGCTCAACGAGTCAATGCTGCTCTTCAAGAATACGATATCACACGATTAGACTGGCCTGCCGGCTCGCCCGACTTAAACCCAATAGAGCACGCGTGGGATGCTCTTAAACGAGCAGTATGGAACCGTGAGCCACGTCCCCAGACAGTTCCAGAGCTCAGGGAAGCCGCTATTGAAGAATGGGATAGGTTACCCCAGGAAATGCTGGATAACTTGATCCTCAGCATGCCCAGGAGGATCTTCGCATGTATTCGAGCCAGGGGAGGAGTTATTTTATATTGAATTCACACCTTTTAATAATAAATTGTGGTTTAAGTTTAATTAAACAGTCTTTTTCTTTCTATGAAATTTCTATCACTATTACATTATGATTAATGGCTCAATTTTTTAAAATAAATAATAAAAAATAGTTTTATATTTTAATTTTAAACAGGGTATTCCTATTTAAAGAAAGCATACAACATAGATTTTTTCTTGATAAAGTTAAATTTAAAGAATTATAGGAGCTTATGCTATTGATCGCAAACTTTTTTTGATGTGTGTATGTCCTCGATCTGGGCTTCTGAGTGTCTTTGAAAGATAAGAAGAAGAATAGTAATAGTTTCTTTATGAAAAATAGTGACATTTTTATTAACATTAATAAGTGGAATAAAAATAAAGTAGTTGTTCTTGATATCCGTCTTCACAAATTCATTTAAGGGGCAATAATGTATACGCTTCTATCTACGCATGTAATAAGATTCCGGTTGATTTTCAAACTTTGTCATTTACGAGGTTTAAAATTATAGCAAAAGAAAAACTTTATACTAAAGATTAATATACAATTTTTGCGTAGGTACTTGGATGACAAAAATGCATGGTAGTAGTGATCCGTTTAACTCTTTCAGGCTGCTTCTGTATGTACATTTAAATTACTATATTTAGACGGTCTCCGTGGTCGAGTGGCTTGCACACTGGTTTTCATGGTGTTGTCATCTCTGAGGTCCCTGGTTTGATCCCCGGCCGGGTCAGTGTAGAAAATTAACTTTTCTATATTGTCTCGGGTCTGGTCTCGTGTTTGTGGTACTGTTGTTGTTTCCGATTTCCATAACACAAATGCTTTAGTTACTTACTTTGGGATCAGAGCGATATATGTGATGTTGTCTAATATATATAAGTCATAAGTTATATTAATTTTAAAGAGCAACCCCTACAGTTTTTTGATCATTCTTCTCAGGTGAATCTGCCTTACGAAAAAGCGCAAAGTGACGATTTCAATTGTAATTTTCTCCTTACCTATGAAATAAACACATTTTAGATTTTTTAATTTTGATATTTTTTATTCTAGTTGAGTGTAGTTATTAGATACGACATCACGATAGGAGCATAAGGACATGACGTGACGATAGGAGCATAGGGACATATTAGTCCTCGTGTTCCTACTAGTAGTAGCACCCAGTAGGAGCATGAGGAAACGGCCACAAAAACCCGCCATTTGCCTAATGGCAATAATGCCAAAACTTGATTATTCAATTGTAAAATTCTTCTAGCGCGAATGTGTTGAGAACAGTGGAAAAAGAAAAATTAAAAATAAGCAAGACTGCTGCTCTTCATAAGGGATTGATATTCCACGCTAGTACCTACATGATATCGTTGTATTTCGCCTAATATTTTACATAAGTACATTCGCGACACGTTCAAATATGCTTTTTAGAGTATACCTACGAGTACTGCATACAGTTTTATATATCACTCTACTTGTACTTTACGCCCGTGAAAAACATCAATCTCATGTAGAGTCAATAGTCTGGCGGTCCTTGTCCTTTGACTCTACATTCAATTAAGTATCTAATCTATAGACAAACCTTTATTTACAAATAATGTTTTGTGCATCTGCAGCTGTCGACTGAAAAGTGCTGCTTCGAAGAAAGGATGCACAGTCGTGATTTTTCGACTTTGACGAGGGAGTACTTCCGTGCTTCCAAATTAAGTACCTATTGTACTTTGGTATCAAAAATTTCGTGCTTATGTTTTATCCGTATAATAAAGTGAGTAAAACTGCCTCAGTGGCCGAACGGTTACCACGCAGAGGTCTCGGGATCGATTCCTCTCGATCTATTTCTCTCGTAAGTTTGGGTGTAATTTGTGGTTGTCTATCTGTGTGTCCATGGCACCCGCGATGCAGGGTTTCCCTAGTGCGGGGCTTACAAAAAAAAGAGGAACCTACTTGTGTTACTTATAAATCATCTTAAAGGGATTTTCACCCTCCTCGTACATACTATTCGGTGTGTCATTGATAACCATGAAAAGAGGAACGAATTTTCATGATTATCAATGCCCTCTTACAGCAATTGGTCACTACGAGTAGCTCCTTTTGAAAGAGTTCGTACTGCCACCTTACCCATTTCAGCCGCCAAGCAGTAATGTAAGCATTACTGCATTCTGGTTTGGAAGGGTAAGAGTGGTGAAATTACAGGCACGTGGGACTTGTCAACTTATGTCTCAGGGTGACGAGCGCAGTGGCAGTGCCCCTAAGATCTTTGCGATTTAAAGCTCTGAGTGACACAGTAACTGTTACGAATAGGCGTGTCTTTATTTAATTGTGGGAATACTTGTTTTCGGCAGGGTTACATTTTGCTCATTGCAAATTGTAAAATAACAACAAAAATAACATTCGTAATAAATAAAAAAAAGTATAAAAATTATCAAAATATAAAACAAATTGTTGTTATTATTTTTGACTTTTATTTAACTGGAGTTCGTACAATCACACCAAAGTATTTTGTTAATTGTTCAAAGAATACAAATGTTAGAACGGTTTGTGGTATCATTCTTATTAAAGATGGCATAAATCCTTTAAAGAAAGCCAAAGGACCTTCGCTTGCAGTTTTGGCTACTAGTGTAGCAATCCCAGTAGGTTCCCCTGGCTTCGCATTCATTGTCCTAGTTTTTACCACGTCTATAGGAAGAGTTAATGCTGTAGCTACAACAGCCTGTAACAAAATAGCCTTTTGAAATGCTTTTGAGCTTTAAAGTTGTTACGTAATATGTTGCTGCTTGAACTATGGCTTATATACAAAGATCGTAACATTAAAGTTCGCCTCTCATTTCTCATCTTCGTCGATCTCATCTCATCACATCGACCCATCGTCGATCGTCAAGTGGACATTATTGTGCCTGCATAGTGGACTTGCTAAGATCTTGTTTTTTTTTCGATACCTCCTTTTGCGTTTAATCTTGGCATGCGTCAGCGCTCGGAAGAGCGCACTGTTACTTTTGGTACTTTTTTGAGGATCTCGACCACTTTGTTGTACCTACCTACGTTGAGGTCCACCTTTGTTAACACTTCCATCAAAAGCTTTTTAAATTTGTGCTTGTTAGTCACCCAGGTTACATTTTCTCCACCATCCCAAATCACCACTTTATCTTAGAGCGTTTGTGCGCTATATCCGGTTCGTATCCGTAATCCGAGAAATGACGCTCCGAAATGCCACAGGGATCATTTTATCTTTAGATGTACAAACGAATCGGACTTAGTGCACAAGCGCCATCCGAAGTGGGTCCGAATTTTCTATATTTGTATAGTCTCGGATTTGGAATGAATACGAATCGGTTACAGTGCGTAAATGCGCTTACAGCACCTTTAATGTTTAGTTTTAGCTATTTTAGCGTCGATACTCACTGCGGTTATACTGCTCAAGATATGGGTTACTACATTGTCCCCAAAATAGCCCGTGCTAAGCATCAGTTTTTTACATTGAGCGTAGAAAGTGATTTGTCCTATGTTCATGGGAGCTGAGCGCATTGCGTTTACTGCCGTTCCTGTCCACAAAGTCGTAACACCCTCCTTCGATGCGACTGAGTACAGACCATGGAAAGCGTGTCTATAACTAAAGAGATTTGTTTTTTTAGCTTTTCAGCGCAACGCGCAATATACTGTACGTAGGTAGCTCGATTACCGCTGATATTTAGGTAATTGTTCTCCCAGAAGGAGTAGAGTTCATTTAAAATTACTTACAGGGTTAGTGGTCGGAAGGGTTCAGTGAGTACGAGAAAATCCGGAAATCTTGGAATACTGCTCCGCATCACGTGGGACAGAGGCGGCTAGTCCAAGTATCGGGATGGGCACATGGCTCTCAAGTAAAAGTTGTCAAGGACCTTGGTCAGGTTGTATTTCGTGTTGACCTTAATTCATTACCACCTGTGATTTTCGATGGCGTTCGTATTCCGTATTTGGACACAGTCAGGAATTTGGGGGTAATTTATATACATGGAAGGTTAGAGGGTGTTTGGTGTAATTTTTCACTTTTCACTTATTACTTAATAGGCAGAAAAGCGAGTGAGTAAAGTAAAAATAAATTTAGGATCTATATGTATATTCGGTCGGCAGACTGCGGAAACATAAAAGAATTCATGTTGCTCTGGCCTGGTAAATTTACTAATTACCGTTTCATAGTCTTTTCGTTATCAATGTCGTATCCATTCAAAGAATTTTGCACAAAAGTGACAATCAGAAGGGGCTATGGCTGAAGTGGCTGTTTCTGCCGCCAAGCAGTACCTAACTGATAACCAGAGATACAGCAGGCGAGCTATGATATATGTTGATTTGTATCCGTTTCAGCTTTTTGTAATCATCAATTTGTTTTGTTTTGCTCTGTATATAGTCTTAATAAGCTTTATAATATAAAAGTAACGGGACTTACTCGCGTAGTATTTTAGTCGGAAGCGGTCCTAATGAAGCGATCGTACCTAATGAAGCGGTCTTAATAGGCTGATTAAACGTTTCTATCTTTCTTTCTTTCTAATGTACCTACGTTCCGGTTTTGAAAGATAAGGGTGCGGTGCAATTACCGGTACATGGGCTTGTTAACAGGGTAACGGGCGCGGTGGCAGTGCCCCTCAGATCTTTGTTTTTAAAGCTCTGAGTGGCACTGCAACTGCTATGGACAGGTGCACGACTTGTTCGTCCCATCACTTCGTATTATTAAGAATACAATGGATAATGTAAATTGATAAGGTATTATGGAATTTTTCGGACGTACGCTCTTCTCTGTTCCTTAGGAAGTTTTATATCATTTTGCATTCGTACGTTTATGAGATCCGCTGGGTTGCCCACAATTGAACCAGCGACTCCAGCTACACCTGCCATTCCTAATGACTGTAGTAACGTGACATTGGGCTGAAAGGGAAATTTATTGTTCGGTTAAAAGAAAAATGATCGGGCCAAGGATACCAGAAGAATAGGCTATTTATTGTTTACGGAAATACTTAGAGCATAAAGGACGCGACAAGTACAGTGGCGTAGTGTGGGGGGTGCAGAGGGGACCATGGCCCTGGGCGGCACAGCAGTGGGGGCCATCGCGGCCGACAGTCAAAATTATTTTTATTACAGAAATTTAGAAAATAAATGCCATTATTTGAGAAAACGATATCCTGAATAACACAAAGGTGGCGACGGCAGGCGAACATGAAAACACAATCGAGTCGAGACTGCCCGAACCAATTACTATTATAATAGTGAAAATAGAGGGGGCAGAAATCTTATTTGCTCTAAGCGGAAATATTACTTTTTGTACACTCTGCAAAATGTCAAGTTTTGAAATATGTGATATTGTTTTTTTTTTAAGTTGGTTTACGTAACATAAAACCTGTAACTAAAGATGATCGTCTCCTCCTGTTTAAGAGATCATGTTTTTAAGAAAGTAAAGATTATTATCTGCATGTAGTGGAACTATATATACAAATGACGTACGCTAATTACCTACAATTTGTAGAACTAGCTGGACATGTCGTACGTAGGTACTATGCTAATTATCTAACAAGGCGGAACAAAGAATACTGTATTTCAGGAACCAGTGCTTCGATATTTCCATTAGCGGCGTGGAGATTCCGAAATACTCTTGTCACCGTTTCGTTTTGGCAGACAATGAGCTTAACCCTTTTACCGCCGTGGACGCTTTAAAGTGTCTTATATTCTTGGCTGGTACGCCAATGACGTCTTAAAGTGTCAACAAAGAAAAAAAAGTGTCAAAAAACCCTTACGGCGCGTTCCCATTACGTCGTAACGTTTTATTTATCGTTGAACGACTGTCGCGTCTAGCCTGTTCGCATATCATGACTATCTGTTGTGACTATGTCGTAGACGTTTATTTTATCGTTGACCGACAGTCTGTCGTCGTAACGTCAAGAAAGTCGTGAACGACAATTAATCGTGTTGTACCTATGCGAACAACTTCATTTAAATATACAAGCCATGACACTTTAAACTGCACGACTACTGTCGTCATCACATAATGGGAACGCGCTCTTAATGCGACATGTCTGTTTAGTGAAAAGTGGTCCCTTTTTGAGACTTGAAGTAGGTAAAGACTTACACCGGAAGCAAGCTGCGTTTTCATGTACTCGTACACACCAAACCTTGCAGTTGAGTATGTCAATTGACGTAAGACTGACGCCGATAAGCCATTGTAGAGGCCCAAAGAACCTGTGAATAGGTTTGAAGATAAATCATGACAGTTGTATTTTTTTTTATAATATCTAGTGAAGGGACGAACAATCCGTGCGCCTGATGGTAAGCTAAACGCCTGTACATAACAATTGCAGTGCCACTTATAGCTTTACATCGCAAAGATATTGGGGACATTGTCACTGCGTCGGCCATCCTGAAACATAAGTTGACAAGTCCCATGTGCCTGTAATTTCACCAGCACCCTCACCTTTCAAAACCGGAACGCAGTAATGTTGACATTACTACTTGGCGGCAGAAATAGGTAGGTAAGGGGGCAGTACTTCCCTAGACGTCTTTCACAAGGAGATCTTCTGCTATAAAAAGTCTATGAAATAGACTACTTGGTACTTGGTGCAACGGGCAGGTATCCGCAACTCGACGACAAGGCGCCTATTTTGCGTGTGGATGAAATAGACTAAAGAAAATACCTTAGAAGACGAAAAATATGCCAATTGTGTTCTCAGTATTTTGACGTAATCCCACATCTCATCTATGTAGGTACTTAAACTGACAGATACCATGTAATTTGTCCTCTTTTAATAAATCGTGATAGGGCTCACCCTTGTGAAATTACAGGCACATGGGACTTGTCAACTTACGCCTCAGGGCGACTGGCACAGTGGCAGTGCCCCTAAGACGATTGAAAGCTTTGCGCAGCACTGCAACTATTATAGATAAGCGTGTCGCTTACCACCAGGCGCACGGCTTGTTCGTCCCGTCAGTTGGCATTATAAAAGAAAATGCGAAGCGATTGTGAAGTTGGAACGGAATTATTGACCGGTTATTAACGGTCACTAATTCCCTTACCGTTGAGCCATTGTAAAAATCCTGGAATTACATTAGTTATAATGAAACTAGAATCACGTCGTACCCCATTGATAAATTGCTACACAAGGCTTTTGCAAGAATTACCTCATTCTTGCAAAAGCTTTGTGTAGCAATTATGTGACATTTTCTTGTCTCTTGTAAAAAAAAAAACACCAAAAACATTGGTAATCCCAATGAAAAGCACGTTTATGTATTTCCTTCTCTTCACCTTCTTTGGCAACTACCTCCTTAGCAACGTCTAAGGTAGAGACACGTTTATCCTTTCTCGTCTGCATGTGCACCTTGATCAGGTCCAGAGGATGGGTAAACATCGACGCTCCGGCGCCCGCGAGTCCTCCGAAGTACCAATCAGGTTTTCTTTCTATCTTGTAACCACTGTAGGATACAAAACATTGAACGAACAAGCTTCTAAAGCTTTATTAAGTAGGTATATTTTACAATATGCACTTCCTTATAAGGGCGCCTTCGAATTAGACGTTTGAAGAAACGCTGCAGTGGTGTGTCTGTGGCGCTGTAACCGCGCCGCTACCAGTGATGGGCAAGCACACGGGTTATAACCCGGGCGATTTGTTAATAAGGTTAATAAGGTGAAAGGTTTAAATCGGGTTAAACCCATTTGCAAATAAATATTTGTTGTTAATCGAGTTTTGTTCAAATTTAATGATGTTATTATAAAATGTATTACAAATCCTTAGTAGTGAGAATCCACAGGATTGGAAGGTATTGGGTGGAGGTTTCCCCTTTTTCGTCTAAAAAAGATTTTTTACATCGCAATTTGTAATAAGTATGGAATTATACCAAATTCCCTGCTTGCCGTTTCTGACCTTGATTTTATCGGCGATTACGGTAAAAACCCGGTCAAACCCGGACGGGTTGATTGGGTGTTAACCCACTGCTCATCTCTGGCTACTACTAATTTTCATACAATATTTAGAAGCACAGCCGTAGCGCCACACCCGCGCCACGCGCGCGCCTCTTTTGCAGATATTGATATTGTATTGATAATATCTAGGTATTGTATGAAAATTAAAAAACGCCATAGGCACGCCACAGACGCGCCATAGACGCTCCACAAAAGATCCACAATCGCGCCACAAACGCGCCATCGCTCCACAAAAGCTACACAAACGTGCCACAAACGCGCCACAAACGCACCACAAACGCGCCACAAAAGCGCCACAAACGCGCCACAAAAGCGCCACAGACGCGCCACTGGAGTGCTTCTACAAGCATCTAATTTGAAGGCGCCTTTAAAAAAATTATTGTATTGTTATTGAAAAAAAGTCGCGAAACGGAGTACATCACTAATCACTAGTTAATTATTTTTTATGGCTCTCTCAACTATTTCGTTTTAATGTCAAACTTTCGTTAATTCGTTATTTCTAAACATTCGGATATATGTACACACGCCAGCACATCAAGCTACACATTGACGTATCTTGTTCCATTGCAATGGAGGTGATATTCGAACAAAAATGTGTAGTCTGACGTGCCGTGTCCGTACCTACATGAATTGTATTTAATTCCACTTACGTTTGCTCGTTGTTGTTATCCATTATGATTAATACAACTGTACGGACTGAATTGGTTTAGTAAACTAATTTAAACCACTCTTTACCTTATACCGTGTCATTGCACATCTCAAGTAACTAAATTATGGACCATGACTTTCTATTGGATCCGTTATTTATTTAATTGGATACGTAATGGGCAATCATTCATTTTCAATTTCATCTCTGGCCATTGTTGATGTTTTCAGTGAACCATTCCGATTATTGATTTACACATACAACAATCGGTTTTTATTGGAATATTCTCGACTTTTGTTTAGCTTTCTATGCGTATCCGGGTTCCGGAATTTATTTCAGATGTTTTAATGTTGATTTTGTCTGTTGTCAGTCTGTTCTGAAATGAACCATCATCTCACTTCACTCGTAGAGGGTCCAGTGCTCCTAGTCCCCGTGTTTTCTCGGTTATCCACAGGTTATTATAACTCTTACAACACGTTTTTAAAGTAATTTATACTTTCAATTTTATAAAATTGGGGACAAAGGATAATGATTTTGGTATAGTTACTACAAAACAATGAATAAAATATTCGATTCCGTTATTTTGTATTCATTGTAGTTGTAGACATATGTTACTGACAGTGACAAATAACTGAAACATTTGTCAGTAAGGAATGACTTTTCGGGTTGATACAACGATAGGTATCTATAAATTAAGTCTTTGAGTCTTAGAGGATGGAAAAAAAATAAAAGAATTTGAGTTGATAATTTATATTATGATATTTTTTTGGTTCCTTCGTTCGCAATGTTGCCCGCAAAGAGCTTGTTTACCTATCAATCATGGGCTGCTCGCTGCAGATGACCAATGATCGGAAAAAGGTGTTCCACATAAAATATAGATACAGTTACAAGGAGCGACACACAGTTGTTAAAGCAACCAAATATTAATTATAATTAATTACTATTTGGTTCCGGAAATCCGGAATTCGAAACATATTACTGTTTCGAATGGTTTGTCTTACATCGTAGGACAAAACTACTAACCTAGGAAGTCGAAGTTGGATTTTAAAGTAATTCTAATGTAGCCATATAAAAAATGCAGTAGATAACTGTCCTTTTACCAAAACAAGGAATAAAAATGGTCACTCTCCACCCCTTCCTAGCTATAGATACCGCATATGGACGGTCATATTGACGTAACGGCGACATTTGCTAGTACAACTTAAGAAAAAAAATATAAAATTTAATTTACGAGGGGAATTTTAGGACATTTTAGTTTGCATGAGGATTGTTGTGATCGCGCTGTAAAAATATTTTATTTAAATTCAAAAACACAATATTAAAGATGTTCATAAATTCGAACCACTAGCAAAAATGTCGTATTTTTAAAGGAAAGTGTTCACGCTAGATTATTGTAACACTTTTTATAAATAACAAGAATAAAAAGTGCCATTTTTTTTTAAATTTTTACCCATTTGGGTAGGCAAAGGTTTTACCATGCAGCCTCTTCATAAAAATGTTATCTTTCATTGATGAAAAAGTGACATTTTTGACGGCCTTACCCGTGCACGGCTGTTTATGTTTTTATATACAATAAAGGGAGGAGTTTCTTTCATCCGGAAATCCAGAATTAGAAAAAGTAATTAATTACATTTAGTGGTTTTAACAACTCCATGTCGCTCCTTGTAGCTATATCTACACTTGGATCTATATATGTGGAACACCTTTTTCCGACTATTGATAATGAAAAATAAAAAAATGAAAATAGCGGTTACAACGATAATATTCGTTAAAAAGTAATAATAATGCAGATATTCATCTTTTATAAATGTATATTTATGAACCTATGGCTACTCTACTTTACTACCTCGATTAAACTTTGGAAAAACATTTTTAGTTGAAAAATCAATAATAGTAAAATTCCTACTAAAAATGCAACTGAGTATTCAATTCAGTATTTCAAAATACCTATAAACAGTGGGTTAATATGAGTAGATATTTGCCCATCTTTAGGGTTAAACGCAGATTAATAGCATGCTGAGTTGTTTGCGCATGAAAGTTTTATTTGTGGTGATTAAGTGTTGCCCCAGCGACCGCCCAAAGCGAAGGTTGTATTTTGACCATCGTTCAGTCCATGTGAAGCCGTCAGGGTGGAACCAGTGTACCATTACTCGGCTATTTAACCCTGTCACATGTTTGCAAGTTGAAGATTTTGAAATATTGTAAAACAAAAGCGGGGTAACTATAGTAGAGATGCCATCGGAGTTCTTATCTGTTAAATTTATGAATTGATTGTGCACGTGTCGAAATGTTGTACAGAAAAGCAAATAGTGTAACACGAAATATAATTTTCGGATGGCATCTGCTACTTTTAGGATAGTAATTAGGAGTATTAATTACGCGTTTTTTTCTTGCTACACATGAAATGGGTCATGTCGTGTCACGGAAGGCACCTGGACTAATAAAATAAGACCTAAGGTCTTATTTTCTTAGTACAGGCGCCTTTCACGTTCTGTTATTGTTGTGATTGTATATTTTTAGTGGTTTTCACACGGATTTAGGAAATATATATGTATCTGATTTTAAGTCTATAGAGAATACTGACAAATTGAAAAGAATAAGTTTAAGTCAGCGCCCTGTATAGAGCGTAATAAAAATTAGATCTCATTTTTATCGTAAGTTCTAAATTCCTGGATTAATGAGTAGGATTTTACTATTATTATATCTGCCAGGGTGAAACAAATTATAGTAAGAAAAACAGTTGAAGATTTTTGGCTCCTAAAACAATTGCGTGTTAAACAAGTGTTCATTGTTGTGGACAGTGTGTAAGTGAAAAAGTGGTAATCGGGACTGAGTAAACGGCCATGCCATGACCCAGAGCAACTTTATCAACCCTGATAAGCACCATGGCGCTGCGCGCACTGTCACCGAGGAAAAATTGATGGTAAATAACATATTATATCATCTGTTTGACGATGAAGTTGAGAATTCAATCCGATTGGCTGACATGATTTCAATAATAATATAATGAGTCACGTTAAATAAAACATTTCGTGCTCCAACAACGCAGCATGTTAGTAATCCGCGTTTTTGACGAACAATGAGCAAATCTACTACTACTATCCACTCATATTTGACTATTTTTTTGGATATTGAACTGAATTTATTAAAAAAAGTTCGGTACTTTTTGCTAATGATTCATCAATAAAGACGTACGGAAATTTAAAAAAGGAATTTCTGAATAATTGATTTTTTAACGATATGAATATTAATGCGAAAGTTTGTAACAGTGTTGATGCAACAGTAATAAAATGGTTTAACTAATAGTTCTTCGCCTACGTCTATGGTTTTGGAAAAAAAAATGTGTTGAAGAACAAATGGCGGGTTTTTGTAATTACAGTTTTTACTCGAAATTATTTTAGTTTAAGAACATTTATTTGTTACCGGTGTTTAAACGCATTCAATATTATGCAACATTTTTTTTAAAGAGCATTCTGATGCTTATAATTGCATAAACCAAAATAAAACTTTTAAAATAACCCACTATTATAATCTTTAAGTAAAGTTATTATAAAAGATTATGTACTATGCAAGTACTTCAAGAAGCTGAGAACGTGCAGTGGTATGGTGCTGTATTGCAACAGCCGTTTGTATACTTTGTTTTTTTATTTAATTAATTTGGTTGCCATCGGATCGAAACTTTTATCAGTGGGTAAGGTTGAACGAGCTAGGACTATGTTTCAAATCGAAGTTCAAAGCTACCATTGCTGTAACGTTAAAGCCCGCCAAAACATACGTGTGAAAAAAAGGTCAAGTTCAGAACAATGAACAAGGTTTCGTCGGCTTCGTCAGCAAAATAATTGATTTTCGACTCACAATTAGTTGTTTTACCCAATGCCTAAATGTAAATTTTATGCAAAATTGTAGAAATAGTTATGATCACCATAATTTTGATGACTGTTAAAAGTAGCGGTACTCAAACTACAATATCTTGAGAATTATTTCACATTTTTTTATAAAATTAGTCATTCCATACGGGAAGTTTATCAGACAAACCAAGTTACAATTAGTGTGTATGCCAAATAGATTTTTAATTATGAAGAAATCGTGGTATTTTGTGCCGCCTTGCGTCTAGTTCATAGGTTCCCAAAGTTTTCTGGTTACCGCCCACTTAGGCAAAATAAAAAAATTTCAATATACAACAAAAAATAATTGAAAACATGTATTTTCTATATTAAATTAACACAAAAGTCACAAGGAAAAATATATGTAGTGTAGTTTATATAAATAATACAGGTTTGTTTTTCAAATGCGGTAGCACAGGTTGAGGGCGGTAGGGACCACTTTGGGAAACTATGGCCTAGGTCAACATAATTTTAACCTTTTGTAAATACAGACATGTTTTAGGTTACATTCAATAACACAGAAGGTATGTTTTGATTTAGTCTGTGTCTTTTGTAATAATATTATAGTATTACGTGGTCGGCGATATCAATAGAGAATGTATAACACGATTGTATTGAAACAAAAATATATCGTTACACATGACTTTTAAAAGAAATTATGCCGTGTAATAATAAAACTCAACGGCATACCTTGAGCAATACATAGATAGTTAATGTAGGTAAGTAATACCAAAACGGAACAAGTTTAAGTTATGGGATCAAGGTCTCGGTCTTCAAGTTTACGTCGCGTTTGTACTAAACTAACGTGACCATACGTCCCGCTTGAAGCGGGACAGTTCCGCTTTTAAGTTTGTGTCTGGCTGTCCCCAAAATATTTCAAATGTCCCGCTTTGACAAACCAGGATACACGTTACAAATTTTAAAAAAATGGGCGCGTAAGCGAAAAATGCAAGAGATTTGTTTCTTTCGTAAAATTTTTTTTTAGTTCCTTTTTTAAAATTTTTTGGATCGATAAACATTTCGTTATACTAAACCCTTAACATGCAACGCTAATGCGTGTCACAAAGAGAAACAGCAGTTTACGTATGTTATAAAGCTCGTTTGAATAGTTTACCAACATCGTGTGATATGTAACAAAAGCTGTATAAAAAATACTATAGTAGCTATTTAAAAAAAACATTAAATGCTGCAGAAGGTTAGAATTGTAATTACAGCCCAAAAGCAATAGCTTTTTACTTTTGATTAAGAATAACTTTATTATTGTATGGTTTTTGTATTGTTGGACATTGACATACATGAACACTTAAACCTTAAACCTTATTCGTTTCTAAATGTTGTAACAATTGTTTGTAATCTACATGTGTAATTGATTGGTAATAAATATTTAAAAGAGCTGAAATAGAGGCTTATTGTATTTAATATTTACTAAAAGCAATTTTTTCGAAACTTGATTATAATTTGTCACTTTAGGATTAACAAACAAAACATATTTTTTATTAAAAAATAAACGATATGCTACTAACGTGAAGATGTCAATTGTACTGTATTTTTTTAAATTCACTACCATTGGCCAATTACCAATTCCATCGTAAAGAACTCTGTAAGTTGAAAAAGGTGCACGGAACATCAACCTGCATAGCAATACCCAGCTCTGTTAAATTTTCTACAGTCATCTTAGGGGTGTATGGTAACTGACCTGTATTAACTTTATACGTGTTGGCGCAGGTGGCGGTGCGTGTGCGACCGCTTCGCGCAGATGAAGGTTCGCGCATCGTGCATGTCGTTAGCGACAAGGTAAGCACATTGCTGTTATGCTGTATGACGTACAGAATAGAAGAGATCGCGAAACTGCGCCGGTACTTGTGAGAATTTCATTTATCTAAATTGCCTCCGTGGCCGAACGGTGATCATGTTGGTCTGCCACGCAGAGGTTCCGGGTTAGACGGCTCACAGATCGACTGCATGTTTGCAGTTAATGCGTGAAGTCGTAACCAACTTCATGCAGCCGAGACCACGACTGCATGAATTGATAATGACTTGACGCATTAACTGCATGCTGTCGATCTGGTGGCAGCCTTAGATTCTCGGGTTAGGATAAATATTTCTATCGCCTACATTGTTTTATTTCCCTCGTGAGTTTGGGTGTAATTTGAGGGTTTATGATACGTTTATGGTACGGGACTACGAGTGTGTGCGTTATTATTGAGAGACTTTACAGGTAGTAGCTAGTAGATTGTTCGAAACTTGATTGTCGAGCATTAGTTACGTGTGCATTAGATAATGTATTTGTGTTTTTCATTGCCGACATTAGATGTTGGTGCTGGAGGAAGAGGCGGATAGTCGCCGAGATGTGCTGCGCACGCGGCGGGGCAATGACAAGCATTATGTTTACGACCGCGTTTTCGGCGAGGATAGCACGCAGGTAACATATTACGTTATTTCCTAAAAACACGTAACTTCCTGGCTGGTATACTTATTACTTACCAGTGTAGTGTTCCTTTGGCATAAAGCATTTGAGAATTACAGAGTTATAATTGGAAGTTAAACTATTTTTTCGGATCTAAGTCCTGTATATTTTAAAGAGACCATGCCACTACGCCTTTGGGGTTGTTTACAGATCCCATGGTCACGGCTGACTGAAAATAAGTCCATTGTAATGTTAAGAATATCACGAAGATTTACTATTATGGTAATCAAATATTTTTTGGGACATTACTCCACAAGTCCTTGACCCCATGTCAGTCTCACTACACTTAATAAAATCCAGATAGATAAATCAAAATACTACCTAACCAAACATGTATACAAAATCTCTGCGGCTCTGTAGTGGTGTAGTAATGATTTCTTTTTTGTTGGAAAGGATCTTTTTAGTGGTCTCGTTCAAATTTGAAGAAAATATTCCACCTCTAAGTTTCAGTTTCCCTAAGTCACTTTCCGTTAACCGATTTTATTAAAAGTAATTTGAATGAAAATAAAACACAGCGAAAACGGATACGCAAACTTTTTAGGTAGTTTTTTTAAAAGTTATAATTAAAAGTGTTGTATTTTAATTGTCAAGTATTATGTATTGTAGTTATGAGTACGATTTTCGTATTAGCACCCAAATTATATAATAAATTACCGGATGCTGTTAAAGGATTAAATTGTACACAATTTAAAATAAAATTGCATAATTTTTTAGTTATTCAGTGCTACTACAATATTGAGGATTTTTACTTGATAATATAAGATGTAAAATTTAACTATTGTGTGATCCTTTCAATAATGTTAATTAGTTTTTCATAATATACAGGTAAGGTAAAAGCTTAAATACTAGAAAGTAAAACTAGGATTAAATTATATGAATAATAATGGATCCCCGCGGCAAGGTGCCTAAGATGCTGGCGGCGTTCCCCCTTTGGATCTGCTAATACGTTGGGCAAGGCAGCTGCCGGCTCTTGGGTTTCCCAGACAGTCTATTGTATGTTATATTTTTGACCTCCTAGTTATTGTTTATTTATGCTATTAATTAATTTAACTTTAAATGCATTTTACATCAGAAATGAAATAAGAATTGTCTAAAATATTCGCATGTCAAGTCTTGGTAAAATGTACGATGCAATATAATATACTATAAGACCCTGATTTGTTAATTACATTTTTCAGCGAATAAATGTTTTGTATTTTTATATTCTTGAGTGTGTGGGTACTGTGCTGTGATTTTTACGGAATAAGTGATTCTCTATTCTATTATACTTTGAGTATACTTAAGATTAGTATTAGAGTGTTTCCATACCAATCAATCTATAATCGATCGATGCCACAGATCGATGATAGAATAAGGTGACTTAATATCGATGAACAATTCTTACTACACACAATGATTTGCTCGATTTGTCATTGAATAATGGAAGTATCGATCTCAGCCAGTGGTGGGTAAAGATCAGTACGCGGGACAACTCTGGCCTGCTAATGGCTTTAATCCGACTCGCCAACGTCCCCTCGAAAGTAGGAGTGTATAGCCCTCGGAAATATATTTTTGACACAAAATAACACAACGCTCAATAGAATCTTTGTCCTGCAAAAACGTGCGGTTAGGGCAATTTACAATCTGGCCCCCAAAGTATCTTTGAGAGATAAGTTTAAGGAAATGAACATTCTTACACTAGCCTCACAGTACATTTATGAAAATGTAATTTATGTTAAAAGGAATAGTAATTTCTTTAGGAAAAATAGTGACAGACACAACAATAATACGAAGAATAAAAATAAACTAGCTCTTCTTGATAGTCGTCTTCACAAAGCTAAAAAATCATTTAAGGGGCAATGTATACGCTTCTATAACAAGATTCCGGTTGATATACAAAATTTGCCTTTCAAGAGTTTAAAACTATAGTGAAACAAAAACTTTATACTAAAGGTTATTATACAACTTCTGCGTACTTGGATGACAAAAATCCGTGGTAGTAACTCGTTTAGTTCATGGAGGTAGTCTCGATCTCCGATGTTTCAAAACAAAAAAATATATATTGTAAATGTTGAATGTGTATAAATGTTATTAACAAAGATTTACCCTTAGAGTTTCTTGCTCATTCTTTTCAGGGGATTCTGCCTTATGAACGAACTTATGTAGAGTTTAACCATTGTGGCGATTTCAAGTGTAATAATGCTTACCTATGAAATAAAGATTAATTTGAATTTGAATTTGAACGCATTAACAATTTTAAAATGTTTCCAAAGACAATGCTTTTCTTTTTAATTTTGACCCCCTGTGAAATTTCTTATGATTTTCTGACCACTAATGAAAAAAGTTTGCCCATCCCTGATCTATATATCTGTATACATTATAAAAGCTCCCGGAGAGCCCACTGTATGAACTAAATCCATCATTGTCGATCGACAGTCGAATGTTTATTTGATCGATCGATGTTATACTTAAACCACCGATCGACGTTGATCGACGGCATCGATTCGACGTCGATCGGTTGGTATTATAACACCCTTGTGACTCTACAAGACACAGCGTGATGTTTTAGTTTAATTGGAACTCTGTCTTTATGATCCTAGGAGGAAGTATATGAAGCAGTATGTGCTCCGCTAGTCGGTGATACTCTTCGAGGCTTCGCGGGAGCGGTGTTTGCGTACGGAGCCACCGGTGCCGGCAAGACACACACTATGACTGGGCTTATGTCTCGCGCACTGGGTCACCTTTTTGACAGCATCAACGAGAGTGACAACCCTAAAGCCTATGAGGTACGTTATTCGTATATTTGTTACATGTAATTACTTCAATTAACGTGTATTGCTATGGACGAACATATGCAACAGAATACGTTTTAATTCTTAGGGTGAGTACTAGACAAGTGCATCACGCCACTGCATCGATGACTTTTCTACGCCGTTTAAAGTGCAAACAAAAAATTAATACGTAAAAAATGTTGGAAATGAATACAAAGGTTGATATGAACAAGCTCCATATCTTTCTACGTTAGTTTTGATTATAGTGACCCTCCTACCCTGAGAGCATACGAGAAGGGTACTGTAACCCGTGCGCGCACAGGAATCTTATAAGTTCAGGTTCTGACCCCAGATCAGCCAATGTACAGGGTTGTCATAGACCTCTGTCTCTTGACTTCATCCGGTTCTTCGGAGGCTAGTGCCTCGGGTGAGCCGCCCCGCGTCCCTGTACAGTGTCCTCCCTATTTTCCAGATAGATACCGGAGCTGTAGGCACGCTATCGGTTAACTATCGGTTGCCACCGCTAAGCCGTCGACTCTGAGTCCACTAACTTTTTTTATTGGTGGCGGAGCTGTAAGGCACGCTCACTTCCCGACACCGAAAAACGACGTCTCTCCAGTTCCCAATAACCTAAGCGGTTGGGGGGCCGGAGGATATCTAGCTTATCCTAGACTAGCTCTCCGTGTTAGTGCCGGAGATGTCAGTCGCAGTGTCCTGTGACAATGTCCGTACATAGCTTCCAACTTAAAGGGCAACTCACGTGCCCCGCGCGTCTCCTCGCTTCAGGCCCTCAACTAGACCGCTACTAAGACGCGCTAGCTGCTCACGAGACAAAGGCCACGGGAACATGCAAAACGGGGCAGACAACATGTCCGTCTCTGCAGCTAGCCATAAACCCCAGCAAATGGCGATGAAAGAGACTCTGTCTTTTAAGGCGTTTTATAAAGACTCGACTACATTTTACAGTACTCGACTCTAAAATTAAGACTGGAGGTTCGAGTTTTTATTAATAAGACTTAGTCGTTATACTAAAAGACTTGAAAGACCTATACGACTTAAAAGACTCGGAGGGATTTGGAAGTTGATTTGAACTATGTCTTAGAGTTTTTTAAACACTAGAAAATTGTATCGATTTCCCGCCGAATACGCTACCGATGCTGGTCGACAAATCAATAGACGCCGCCGCCCGCGCCGCGCCGCCGGCGTCGATTTTACGATCGTCACATATGTCTAGGACGTAACAATGGGACGTCGGGTAGTAACAATAATGCGCCCGTTTCTAATTGTCACATAGTGATTGCGTGTATTCGCGTGTGTTTTCTAAGGTATCAGGTATGTTACTTAGCTACTGATAAAAAAAGTATCATCTGTTTTCACTTTTTAGCTACTGGACAGGGAAGATATACATATATAGCGGTGTTATAGGTCCATGCGAATGTTTTTTGTCTTTAGTTCGCTCAGATCTGGGGTCTACTCCCATTTTTCGTCCGCCATCCGTCCGAACCACAGACCAAATAAAGTGATCCGAACATTGCTGTCAAATAAGCAATACTCGACCTAATCAAATGACGATGCCAAGTTTGAAGCCTGATTCGCATCACGAAATTTTTCTTAAACTAGAATGTTTAAATGACTTTATTTTGAGCTTGTTTTCCCAACAGTTAGTATAACGTTTCAGTATAGTTTGGCTGTCGGGAAGGGACAGCCATATTAAAAATTTCAAGCACGTCTGACGTCAGATTCGTACGCAAGCAATGATATTATACTTGTAAACAATACTCACTGTACGCAACTGATAAACGTGTTTTGCGAATTTGAGTACTTATACGGGAGCAAATATATCAGAATACGTTATATATTTATTTAGTTAATCATATCTAAGGCAAATATATACGCTTAAGCCAATATACAATAGCGTAGAGCAGATTAAAATTTATTACGTATTGTGTATGGTTATTTCAGTGCGAATGACAGTCGTAAAACCGCTCTACAGATGTTTTGTAGAATTCATGCACGAGTAAATAATACTTACTGGTAGGTACCGGGTGACTGATGAAAATAAATTTCAAATGAAAAGAAGCTTCAAAAGATAAACAAACTTATTCTATACATGTTTATTTTACAACTTGTGACAAATTTTAACCGACTTCAAATAAGGAGGAGGTTGATAAATCGAAAATTTAATCTCTTTAAAGAACTACAGAAAACCTGCCAAATTTTGGTTTTCAATTGAAGGTTTTCTATAATACTAAGTGACGGGACGAACAAGTCGTGCGCCTGGTAACAGTTGTAGTGCCACTCAGAGCTTTAAATCGCAAAAATCTGATGGGCTCTGCCACTGCGTCCGTCACCCTGAGACATAAGTTGACAAGTCCCATGTGCCTGTAATTTCGTCATCACCCTTACCCTTCAGAACCGGAACACAGTAATGCCGATATTACCGCTTAGCGGCAGAAATAGGTAAGGTGGCAGCACTTCCTTGGACGAACTCTTTCACATGGAGCTCTACTCCTACCAATACTACTACTAAAGTTGCCCAGCGGTTTAACGACATGCCGTGACGACCGTCAGTCGCCATCGGGCGCTTGTCAACGTTGAATCTGTGTCAAATTTTCTCCGCCTGTTCTTATCTTATTCATATTAATTTTCAGTTCACCTCTAAAAATCTAGACTCGCGTTGAAATACTTCGCCTTAAGGTATACCTTTTTCTAGTCATGGACCCCTCTCAACATTTCAAAGAGCTCAAGGACTCTTTTCGAAAAGACACGCGCTCAGTACCAATTACAACAACAACATATTGTGTACCAATTTGTAATTCGACAATTTTTTTTGTGTGTATGTTATGCAATTACTCCGGCATTTGTAAACCGTTATTGATGATTGCGTTAACCGATTTCAATAAAACTTGGCAAATAGATGTAATTCCAATAAAAAGGCCGATAAGGAAATTTTTCAGGCCGGTTTTTTTAAAATAAAGAAGTTATAATCATTATATTAACGTGTTATGTTAGGTAGGCTCGCTCGGGTAGACCCCCGGCGTAATGGACGCCGGGACACGGACACCTTAGGGGTCTCAGGTTAAGAAACCCCGTCTTAAGGCGATGTGGTATGCGGTAACGTGGTTGCGCAGGTTTTGAAGCGCGTAGGGTAGACGCGGTGAATTCATTGCTCGATATTAAACATTTAATTTTGACTTTTAGAAATAAAATATACTCTATTAGTGCAAAATAAGGAAACACGAGAGAGAAAATTTCATAGGAATGTCTGTAATCGCAATGGAACGAAAATGATTTTAATTGAACTAAAATTTTGAATGTCTATGAGGTCTTATATCGAGCGAAATTTAGTCAATCGCGTTTCGAGACCCATAGTTGAATATAACGACATCTTCTTTTTTAATTTTTAATTAACACAATAAGTTTTTAATGTTGAAAAATCAATTTTTCGTGTAGTCGAAATGCGAGAAAACGACTATTTTGGGTCTCACTTCTCTCTCTCTCACTCGTAGCGTGCACGTGTCGCGTTCTCTGCATAATGCATAAATGAAATACATAAATGCATATCTACCAATAAATGCATCCAGTCATACCATGACTAATAGAATCATACGAAGTTAGAGTACGGTTTAGTGCAATTATACACACAATACCTGCATTGATAAGGATCTTTGTGATAACGTATTCAAGCATGAATTTGTACGCTGCTTTTGCATTACAGTTGGTAGTGAAAAGTATGCCTAAACAGTGTTGGGTTCGTGATTATCACTAATTTATAGGTCTCTTACCATGGTCCGATTTCTTTTTATTTTCCCGATATTTCGAAACGTCGAATTGTTCGTCCCGTCACTTGATATTTAAAAAAAAAAGAAAGAAAAGAAACAGAGATATTACACACGGCCACTTTTAGCAGCGATGCAAACGCGATGCAGTCGCTAATCGTTTGCCTTTACACACACGTGCGAGCTTAAACAGCGACGCAAGCGCGCGACTGCATTGATACAAACGCGCGATTGTATCGCTACACTTGGGATTTATAGGCGATTTCATCGATGCAAACGCGGGTTTGTATTGATGTATTCGTGCGTTTCCATCGCCACTGCATCGCGTATGTATCGGGTTTGCATCGCTGCTAAAATTCTCCATGTGTAACCACTCTTAATCGATGGTACGGATCGGCTGGCTAGCGGCCACAGGCCTTCATTGGCTACCTTGACTACCTTCCTTTAAAGTTAAAATAAAACAGTGCTATCTAGAGCTCCAAGTAAGCGGCTAGATAACAATTTTGTTTCTTGTTTAGGAAAGCGGTTTTTTTTTAAGAAATGGAAACTTATATAGAAGAAATAGTTTGCGGCAATAATGGCAGCCTTTTCTAGTTTCTTCTTCATAAATGTCTAACAAGTGTCGTATATTATACGTTAAATTCATGTAATAATTCCTGTTGTTTGTAATGTTTCTGCTTGTTTTTAGTTAAATTTTAAGTTATATGATTATAAGTTTAGTGTTAACTAACATTAGTACTTTCGTGTCATCTCAACTTATAAAAATGGTTCACGTAAGCGCCCAACTTATAAAGCGTTACAGCAGGCGATTTGTGACATTTGCTGAGTTGGATCCGTTTCAGCTTTTAATTATTGTAATCATTAATTTTTATTTTTTTTTTACTTATTTGGGTCAAGTAGCAGTAGACACAATTATAACTTTTATTTAAATTCTTTTACAGTATATATGTATAATGTTTGTGACACCGTTAACCACTAATTACTACAAAAAACTGAGAAGTGGTGACGCATTTGTAATAAACTACTGAAGAATAAATTAAATTAAATTATTAAATATTAAATTAAATTATATTATTAAATAAATAAATATAAATTATTAAATTAAAATTAAAATTAGTTATGTATAAACAAAACAAAACAAACCAATGAAATTTTGATACAAAAATAATAATAATAATTACTACATAAGTACATATGGTTATACACATAACAAGTTATATTTTATGACACAAGGCTCCAATATTAAAAAAAATAAAATAAAAATAATGATTTTATTAAATGACTCACATTGTTTTGTTCTGCATAAGTCTTATTAAGCTGAGTAAATGTTTCTTTCTTTCTCCTATTTCGATTAATTGTGGCGTTACCATTGTTATATACGTGAAACTGAAGTCGAACTTCGTCGAAGTTTTGTTTATATTATTGTTGTTCGAAATACACCTTGCTAAGAAACCTGTAAGTAGTGGTAATCATTTAGTCAATAACCATCAAGTCTTAAAAGCTGCACAGACGACGTCACTTCATCTTGCCTTCGCATGTCGTAGATTGTGTACAGATTTGCCGTATCCGGTTCACAAATAGTTTCCTAATCTCTAAATCTATTTTCAGCGCACTCACAAGGTGAATTTCGTAGCAATTCAGACGGTATTGTCTGAAATTCAAGTGTTAATTTTCAAAATATGGAGAACGCAGCAAATGTTACATCATAACAATTTTTTGTAGGTATTGCTTAGTGTTCGATACTTCTATTAATAATTATAACAAACTAGAGGAATAATTTTATAAAAAAATAATCGATTATCATGGTAGTACCGTGATATTAACTAAACTTAAAAATACCAATTTGTAATTAGTGTATTTGTAGTAGTCTATGTGACTGTTACTTAACGAAAGGCTTTAAAATACGCTTGTGGGGTCTATGCAACGAGCCGACAGGCGGGTTTCATAAAACATCACACGAGTGTTTTAATGCCTAATTAGTAAAGTTACATACACTGCTTTATCTATACCATTGACTTACAATTATATATACGCATATTATAAGCTCTCTACGATGTGTTCAGGGAACCGCATGTTACGACTGACGAAATGGCGGCATATAAAAACTTTTCTCACGCATGTCACACAGTCATAGTTTTTTATTTAATTCATAGACCAACTAGAGTCTGCCCCAATTATCATATCATTCGATATCAAGAATCGTGTGAAATTTGTCGAAATTGTTTGCTATTGACATTTCATTTCGAATAAAACTTAATCTCGACTGATATTAGAATTGAGGTTGAATCAAATTGTTTTTCAGAGATGTTCGAAATCTGAATGTAATAATAAAATCGAATTTGATGTTACGAAGCAATAACATTTTCACAGACAAGAAATTTGTTTTAACAAAGCAGTTTATCTTTATGTTGGTCGTAATTTGCGGTTTTTCAACACGTCATATCGCACCCTTAGTAATATAAGGGCACAATCCAAAAAAAGTAGATTTTTGGGAAATTTGGGAATTGATAGGGACTTAAATAATAAATGGGATCAAACTTATATAGCTCCATATTTCTGTTATATTTTTTGTACTATATGGGTCTAACTTGAAAGTGTTTTTTTAACTTGCTTGAAACTTATGGAATTTATTTATATTATTTTTTTTTATTGCTCTTTATAATACATTTATCAAAGAACAAATCTGCCAAATTTCATATTTATAACTTAAATAATAAGCATATTATTTGAAAAAATAGGTGTAATGTAGGAATCCAGCGCGATTTCCCAAAAATCTACTTTTTTTGGATTGTGCCCTTATATTACTAAGGGTGCGATATAGGGTTTATGATATGTATGTAGATAAAGATTATTTTCGCGCCGAGAATACTGTGATAAACACCTTAATTTTTCCATATATGTTTTGCAACCTGTAGGTGCAACTGAAATAATAATCTGATAACTCTACATTGCGAGCGACATGTAAGCATTGACCCTCCGAACAGACTTGAGTTCCACTACTTGTCTTGTTATACTAATTTTGTAATCTTTCACGCACAATGTGAATTTTGTGGCCAAACCGTCTGAAATTCAACAGCGTTAAGTTTCAAAATATACACAGTACACAAGGGTTTGACAGTAACAAATTTTTGCAGGTTCTTTACCTATATTAATAAAAAATTATAATAAATGGAAATTTGAGTATAAATAGTTGTGAATGTAAAAAGAAGATCTCTTGGTTACTTGGCCTCGACATTATAATACTGAAGCAATATTTGAAATTTTTAGTTTTAGTTTATTTTTAGTTTTAGTTTCAATATCTTTTTGGTCACTGCTTCTGTTTCCCTTAAGTGTCGCTTAAATCGCTTAACCACACAATCGCTTAAACAGTTTACCAACAGTGTGGTGATTGTAGTGGATTCTATTTGTTTGAATGTTTACTAATTACTGTAGTTACTAATTTCTGAAGTCTTGTATTGAGAGAAAGTGTTGCCAGCTAACGAAGCAAAACGCCAAATTTAAAATGATATCGAAAACAAACGCCATTAAAATCAATACTTTCTTACAAAAGACATCAACGAGTACCACATGCGTGAATCGATATTGCTAATTTTCTTAATGCTATTCTCGTGAAATTTAGTAATTTCCTAACAATGCCGCGGCGTATAAAGGTTGTTTAATAGCAGTATACAGTGATTTCAGGCTGAATAGTGAATACACTTATGGAAGAACGATCATTAGTTATCTACCGACGTATGCCGAGGTCGCTGTTCGTTTCGTAGCGCAAAAACCTTGTACCGACTAGGTATAGGCGCAATATTAATTTATATTACTCATCACTCATATTTTTTATAGAAATATATTACACGTCTATGCTATCAACACCGTGAATTTATAGAAGTTATACCTATCTACCTAAACTTAGTGAAATGGGCGTTATAAGTTACAAAAAGAAAGTGTTTGTTTTAATTAATTCCTTCGATCCGGCTGGATTCAAACCAGGGTCTTCCAGCAAACCGTCGTAGACGCTATGCCAACTAAGCCACGGAACGAACTAATGGAATTTACGAATTTTTGTATGTGCTTGTTGCAGATGTTCGTTTTTTGATTTTTAACGACTTTTTGATTCTTTAACGATTCCTCGTTCAAGTTAATCGTTAACGACAGAAACGTACTCTATTGATTCGTTGTTTTAGTTAGTCTGAAACGACGGACTGTGAAGATAAATCGTTCCATTTTTGGGGGCATTGAATAAAGCTCTGAGTGAATCTGAAATTGCTATGCGTTGGCGTTTCGCTTACTACCATACCAAGATTTGTGCGTCCCACTCGTTGTTATGAAAAACAATCTTACACAATCAAATTATGAAAGCTGTACGTTTGTACCTAAGTATATAATTAAAGCCATGGGTCAAGTTCAAACCATTTTTACTGTCAATCAAAAACGCGTTAAGGGTTATCAGGAGCCATCTGCAGCTTTATATTCGATTGGTATAGAATTGTTTGTGGAGTTTAATAGTAAATGGTTAATAATTTATGTAATGATATCTACTATGACGTATGTTATTTCTATTGTCTTTTTTTTGGCTTTTGTTAAGAAGAAAATTAATTGATCATAGTGAGACGCTGGCTTTATGTGGGAAAACATGTCATTCTTATTGTTAAAAATAATCATAGGTACCTTTTCAGGCACGTAGTTCGTACTTTTTTGTCACATTGGTGTTAACGTTAGGAACTTTTTTTATTAACCTTCACACTCACATAGCCACTATTGTTACACTATAGAGAAACTTATGTATGTACTACGCTCAATATTTTTTTATGATATCACGTGATGGGACACACAAGTGGTAAGCAAAGATAAAGTTTTCTATAACTATTGTGGTAAGCGACATGTCTATCCATGACAGCTGCAGTGCCACTTATAGCTTTATATCGAAAACCTAAAGGCATTACATCTGTTATGGATAAGCGTGTCACTTAAAATCAGGCTCACGTCTTGCTCTATCCGTTAATTGATATTATAAATATATTTATAGCTAAACTGCCGCCGTGGCCGAACGGTTACCATGCCGGACTACCACGCACAGGCCCCAGGTTCGATTCCCGGGCCGGGAGAAATATTTGTATGGCCTACATTTGTTGGTCTCGTGAGTTTGGGTGTAATTTATGGTTGTCTATGTGCGTGTCCATGGCACCCGCGACTCAGGGTTTTCCTAGTGTGAGACTATGTTGAGTGTGTGCGTTATTATTATTATATATATTTTGAGTAGCTATATTAGAATCTCGTCTGGTTCAAAAGATGAATTTTTGTTTGGAGACGCAGTATTCCCCGGCATTAGCACAGTCGGTCAGGGTCAGGGATTCAGGTTCAAGAACCCGCGGACAATAGTTACCGTATCGAGCAGCAGTGCCCTTCTTGTAATAAATCGAAGTTCTGGTAGCCTAATGGTTTGACACACCTAGGAATTTATGTGCGAAATTTATCTGATATTTACCATGAGCTTTTCGGTGAAGAAAAACAACGTCATGATACTTGCTCGTCGAAGAAGGTTCACAACCCACGGAAAACGTGTGAAGCCCCTAAACCACTTAGGGCCTGCGTAGCTATGGCCTAAAACCCTCGCCTGGCTTGATGATTATGATGTCATAACCAACGCATTCGCATATTACAGGCACATGGGACTTGTTAACTGATGTCTCATGGTGACGGGTGCTGTGTAGTGTTGAGTACTCATACACGAAACAACTCGTTTGTACCGTTCGCTTGGTTGGTTTGTCATAACACCTCATGTCATAAAAATGTCCCATCTCATGTCACACTGCTTCGAATTCAACAAATGCAATAATGATTGGTTCTGCACTGCCCGCTTTTTATCTGATTTTACATCATATGATCATACTACTATAGTACTATAAAATTAGCATTTATTTATACTATATCATCATAACACTTAAGTGTTGCAATTGATTGATACCATCAAGTTATGAAAATGTGCTTAATATTCTGTCTGTTACCTCATTTGAAGTAGGCTAAGTACCGATTAGAGTGGGTTGTAGATTTCGTATCGCTAATCCCAGAAATCTTAATAACTCAATTGTGCCGACCGCTAACTAAAATGCTGCTAAGTGACAAAATATTTTTTTGAGATATCATAAAAAACCATAACCCAGCTTTAGAATATTGAAATTGTTTAATGATATTTCCGCTATGCATCGTTAGAGTAAGTTCTGATAAGTCGAATACGTTAACTAATTTTAACTGTTATTAAAAGAGAATTTTGTGCTCTATCTTTTGCTATTTAAAACGGATATTTGACCATTTGTCATTTAGACGCATTTTAGTCAGTGGACGGCAGAATTTCGCTAGAAATGTCGATTACGTTAGTTATGATATGGATGGCAGAATTGCGATCTACCGTCCGCAAACTAAAATACTGTATATAATTTAATGAATTATAGTTTAATTAGGATAATATACAGGTAAGGTAAAAAAGACAATAAAAGTTTAACTACTAGAAAATAAAACTAGGATTTTTAAATTAAAAAAAAAAAAATCGGGTCCCCGCGGCAAGGTGCCCAAGATGCTGGCAGCGTTCCTCCTTTGTATTGCTATGCTAATGCGTTGGGCAAGGTAGCTGCAGGCCCTTGGGTTTCCCAGACAGTTAATTAATTTTTTCGATAAAATTTTGTACAGATGAAGGGCACTGGGACACCACACGCCAAGGGTTTCGACTCCAAAGGCTGTAAATAGGTAGTCGAAGCCGAGATCCTGGTACTTTATATTCTTTCCGCCAGCTCAGCTGTGGAGCCAGCCCTCTTGCTGGTGTGCTGTAGATGGGATGGGGCAAGTGTGTCGGCACATGTGGCGTTCCACACCAGTGCCCGGCCCATACTCCAAGGGATGAGAGTCATTCCGTCCGGGCGTTTACCAACTGTTCGCGAAATGCCGCTTGGCTCGAGAATAGCGGGCACGTTAACAGTGGCTCAGGCCCGGCGGATGATGTCGTTGAGGGCTGCATGCCGGGAGATACGGCCGGCGCTCAGTTGGCAGGAAAGACCGTGGTGACCTAGAGCACTTACGTCTTTTTTGTCGAAGGACACCGATGAGCAAACTGGGACACCAAGGCGGAGGCCTGCAGCTATGCGAATGGTCTCGGCGCTCTGGAAGGTACCGTTACTCGCAGAGGGGAAAGCGTGTAGTCAGTGGCCAGATTCCCACTTGGACGCCGCTTCCAGATGCGGTCGGTCTATTGGGGTGCAATGATTCATTATGTCATTTAAAGTCTTTTTGCACAGAATATTATCCCAGTTCCTTTGAATTTTGGGGTCGGACGGAGAATTTTCGTTGGGGCAAGCTTGGTTCCAGGCGTTTCTGGACTCAATTAAGCACGTCACCTCGCAGTTTGTTGGCGGAAGCCTTAGGATACTGCTTACGAGGTTAACCGTGCTGTAGATTGAAGGCAAAAAGACCGGAAGGGCTACGGCTGATATACTCCTGATGCCTAAACCACCATGTCTGATAGGGAGGATAGCTTGGGTCCAGGCATTGTGGGTGAGATGGACGTTGAGAATGCATTGAAGAAGCGCTTTTCGGTCAGAATCTATAGACATCAGCTGATTACGGAATTTCCAAGCCAGACAGCAGCGAAGTACGTATATAAATTGAGGAACGAAAAGGCAATATTTTAAATACAGATGGCGCAGTGGGTGTCTAGGATGTCTCAGGAGCCTATCTGTACATGAGTTGCACTTTGAGATTGAATTTTGGAAAAAGCCTGGAATTGAGTCATCAAATATAGGTGTACCTAGGAAGCTAAGTTTGGATTCGTCGGTGAGAGGAATGTTGGGGGCAAGAGTATTAAAATTTGGTATGATTGTATCCCTGTTGGGATAAGATATGATATTTTAGCTTTGCGTCACTAGGGTAAATTCCGATATGTCGGACACATTCACTTTAACTGTTTTTAAATAGAGAATTTGGAGAATTTGGAGATTTATCTTTAAGTTATCTGAAACGAATATTTGACAACTTGTCACTTAGTCACGTTTTAGTTAGTGGACGGCAGCGATGTTGTCGTTAAGCAGCTCGTGTGACTACACTACAGCCTTAGACTTATATCCAATTGTGGTTCGATACGTTCGATATTAATATCGACATTAATGTCATGGCATGTGCGTACCGTATCGCGCAGGAACTCACCACTGCTCCGTGCCCTCGAAATGCTCAATCAACTCTTGGCATCAGCACCGGAGTGTGATCTGTTTGCATGGCGATGGGTGGCTGTGTGTTGTGAATGCCTGAGATTTTGTGAAGCGATGGATGATAGTGAGTCAAGTATAGTGCTATAGTTTAATTTATTATTTCAGTCTGGTTTTTTTTTTTCATTTTTATTGTTATTTTTTAATTAGTTTGGTTTCACGGCGCATTGTTATGGAAGTATAATGCCGTGTAAACATATTTACAATAAATAAATAAATTTACGTATACTCGTATATAATCGCTGCACTGTCATTGCTGTCTTATTCGTGTCCAGTAACCGATTTATATCATATAATGTCATATATATATATACGTGTTCAGCTGTTTGACCTTTAAATGTTCTAGTTCTAGGTTAATATATACCTACGCTATGACATGTCGTAAATTGTATTATAAATTAAAAGGCCAATTAATCTGCTAACAAGCGAAATGTAGCACCAAAGTGGTAATTATGAAAATACCTACAGTTTATGTAAATGTGAACCTTAGTCCTTGACCCAAAGGAAATGCCGTGTGTTTTTTTGTATGCGCCAAGTCTGCTTGAAAATTTCGCTTCCTTGATGTGAAAGATAAAGTCTATTTTTGTTCTCGAGAATTTGTTAATCGGTTAGATTCGTTGATAACATGATAGTTTTACCTTTAAGAGCACGTTTATTAAAATTGGAGTCCTTATTTCGGATGTAGGATTTAATTTTTTTTATTTTACTTCTCAAATCATTCTTTTTTTAGACGAATACATCATTGTAAGTAATAATTATTATATACAACATATGTATTGTAATATGTTATATATTGTATGTATATTTACGTTATGTGTAAATTATGTATCATAATTATTATTCATAAAATTCGAACCTATCTGTTTATTTATCAAGTTATGCAGTCCCGTTATTTGATTGATGTTTTTAACACAAATGAATTTTATTTGGTCAATTTCATTTAAAAATTTAAAATTATTTAAAAATTTACCAGAGAAAATCCGTCGGTGTTAAAAGAAAATATTTAAAAAATCTGTTGTAAAAAATGTGCTTGATCCCTACATACTTTTGATGAGTGTATTTTGAATTCAACTCTCCGGTTTAAAAGATGGTCTAATGGCATTCCGCCATTTGTACTATTTTGTGTCCAATAAAATTTTAATAAATAAAATAAATTAATGATTCACAGTAAAAGAACGCTATCAACAGCTTTTTTATGATGCCTAGGGGTAAGCGACACGCCTGTGCGTAGCAGTTGCTCAGAGCTTTAAATCGCAAACATCTGAAGGGCACTGCTACTCCGCCCGTCACCCTGAAACATAAGTTGACCAAGTTCTATGTGCGTGTAATTTCACCAACACCCTTTACCTTCAAAACCGGAACGTAATAATGGCTCACTTTATTGCTTGGCGGCAGAAATAGGTAAGATGGCAGTACTTCGACAAGGAGCTCAAATAGCGTCAAATAAATGCTACCAATTGGGAATGTTTTTAAATTCCTGGAATGAATATGTGAATGGCAAGTTTTAATCGAAGATTTTAAAATAGATTTAGTATACATTTTTATGTCAAAAATAAAATATAAAATGGTCCCTGTGAAATATCACATCGTGGACCGTCGTTTCTCGGATTCGAAACTGGGGTTCTACTCTCGATCTCCGTCCGACATCCGTCCGAAACAATTACTGTGAAACAAGTAATATTTGACAAAATTAAAAGACAAGTATCCAGTACGAAGCTTCATTCGCATCACGCGTCTTTTCATTTGGTCAAGTATTGCTTATTTGGCAGTAATTGTTTCGGACGGATGTCGGACGGAGATCGAGAGTAGACCCCCAGAAACGAACGTAGTGCGCAAACGCGTTAAAAAATTGCCATTGTAACAAATTATCACAAAGCTCCTACTTCTGGTTTGACAGTATTGGTTTCTGTATAATTGAGCAGAAAGTATGTAAAGAAAATATATATACCCCTGGAACTATTGCTTTTGTGGCTTTCACAGTGGTATTTACATATCATCACGCTTATCTCCCACTGGGGTAGGCAGAGACTATGCACCTCCATTAGCTACGCTCCTGACAACCTCGGTCGCCTCCTCCACTTCCATCAATCTCTTCATACATGTCCGTTCATTGTTGGTACTTTTAATCCGGCCTTTGTTAAGGAAATCCTCAATCTGATTGAGATATGCTCACCGAGGTCTACCTCTCCCCATGCTTCACGTCAATTTACCAACATTCATTCTTTCTACATGACCATACCATCGAAGCATCCCTCTGTCTTTCCTTGTCACTACATCATCTTTCATACCACAACGTATGGTATTTATATAGCTGCCTATTTACATAGTGGTATTTGCATTATCTGACAAATCTATACATTTCTAGGCTCTTTGTCATCAATTTGTAAAATTTTGGTTGTAATGTACTATTAATTTGAAATATAATGTACTTTTTGTCTTTAAATAAAAAGAAACCCGAAAATTTGTTCATTTCCATAAAAGTACATAAATATCAACTTTTCGTTGTCCTGACAACAAAAGCAAACTATTTGTAGGGAATTCAGTTTTTTCATGTTTTTATATTAGAACCAATTAAAAAATGATATTGATAATCCAAACACAAAAATCGTTTTACGCGGTGTTATATTCAACTCTATGACAGTTATGTTTTTGGGTGAAGTGGGTGGTAGTCCCCACTTCTGCGTACTACCATTTTGTTCCAACCACAATATCGTTTACCACATCATTTGTAATGACTAAGGAGTAATTTATAAAGCAAAAATTCATTGAATTATCACTACAGCAGCGTAATAGAGGCGTAGTGCGTGACCCGTCAAGTGTTAATAGCATGTTGTTTAGTTTACTTATACATATAATATGTAGCCGCTTAAATGATTCATTGCTAATATAAATTTGTTCGTAGAATAACTCGGAGAGATTCATTGGATAATCAGTGACTGGCTCAAATTCAAAGGCAATTAGATTTTTAATTAAAGACTTATACATTATGTTATGTTACTGAAAAATAATGTTGCCATATTGAATGTATAGTGATGCGTTTGATTCAGTTCTCAATGAATTAGAATCAGTCAAAACGAAACTTAAAAGCTGATTTCTTTGGATCCCTTGATCGAGGCTAGCATCAACACACATGATCATTAAAAAAAATAGAGACGAGGGCGTCAAGTGTCATACAGACATTTACGCGCTCACTATTGAGAGGGCAAGTACGCCTTTGCCTAAGGAGGCGCGTTATATCAAAGTAGTGGAATATTTCCAAAAAAATAAATAGTAGAAGATCATGGTAGTAAAAACATCATGGTATACAGTAAATATATTGCAATGAATATAACGACATCTCTGTCAGTTTCTTAGTAACTGTAAAAGTACCTACCAGTTTAGAGAAGAAACTTTCATAAGTTCTCACAGATGGCGCTACGGTAAAAAGCCGATTAAATCCAATACAAAGATCCGCAGTAAGCACGTACAGAAATCGGTAAGATTTGCTGGCTGGATCCGTAGCTCAGTTGGCAGAGCGGTAGCCACGTTGCAGCAACAGTCACAAGTTGGTTTAATTTGTGTTTGTTCGATCTTTGTATAAATAATAATGTTAAAAATTGTCACTTTTAGTCTGCTAAACAATATTTCATTTACATTCAGTCTGGACATTCAGTTTGAAATTAATGGCTACAAATGATTAAAAAGATATAATTCAGCTTTATGATCTACGGTGCGAGTTAGTGAGGTTGAGCCTTTGAGACGGCACTATTTTTGTTTCATGAAAAACTGCCAACACATCTCTAAATAATAATTCGGCTTCATGTTTCGACATGGCGGAGTTCCAGCCGCTACGTGACGTAATATGGCTTTCGGGAATAGTGGCATATCTCAAAAGCATGTAATTCACCAGTAAGACGGTTTAAATAAACTTGAGACAAATCTGCTGCACAAAATTAACATATCGTAAACCATATCAACGTTCTCATGTGATTATGTAAAGCTCGGTGTCCGTCCCGATCACAGTCAAATTAAGCATTTTCTGAATAAATCTCAGTAGTAAGTAAAAAAGGAACAATTTTGGATTGAGCCCCTATTTTTTACAAACAGCGATATGCAGTTACTCTACACTTAAAAGTGTAATTAAAATATCAATGTGACATGAAAGGGACATGTCCTTTTTTTAACATCAAGTGGCAGGACGAACAAGTCGTGCACCTGATGGTAAGCTATATACACGCCTGTCCATAGCAGTGCTAGTGCCCCTCAGATCTTTGCAATTTAAAGCTCTGAGGGCACTGTATGTATTACAAATGAAAAATAACCTAAATACTCACTATTTTATTGTATTAATTCATAGGATCTATGATAAGGATGAAATCTCTCCAATAAACATTGGGTCGTACAATTCAAGATTACAATGAAATCTAATTTTAATATAATATTAATATCGACTCTAACGTAAAGTACCTACACGTAGTTTATAATCGCTTACAAATTACAGCCTTAACCCCCTTGACCCCGTGAAAATGAAAATGTGCATATTATTATCTGAAATAATTCAGATTCAGACAATATTATTCCTATGATCACGTAAACGCCCA
>NW_020653409.1:3902585-3927171 GCF_003589595.1 Hyposmocoma kahamanoa
GTTTGAGCAAGAAAATTGGTAAGGGCCAACCAACGCGAATTTACGATAACCAAGTTGGACGTCCTAAAAGCGTGGTCAAGAGTACCCTAAACTGACGGGCATGTATGAAAGCACTGATGTGTGTCGATGAGGTTTTTGTGATGGGCGCAGTGGCAGTGCCCTTCAAATATTTGCAATTTAAAACTCTGAGTGGTACTGCAAGTGCTATTGATATGTGTGTCACTTGTTCTTGTGATGCCACCAAGCGCACGACTTGTTCCACTCGTCACTTATGGCCCATTTACATGGGGCCAATTGACGAGTCTTTCCACAAAGCCAAGCCAATAAGCCAGTCTAGTGAAAAGTGCGAAATTAGCAACGTCCATCTACACTGCACTGTTATAATAAGTTTCTTTAAGATTCTATACTAAACGTCAAGGCAAACTAGTGGATTCGCTCAGGATGCACGTTTACACAAGGCTTACACATGAGGCAATTCAATGCACGTGTGGCGGGGGAAGGTTAAATTAGAAATAGAAGTGGAAGGTTGCTGTCTCTGCCTAACCTCGATGGGAAAAGGGCTTGAAGTATACGAGTATGTATGTGTGTTTATTTTTTTTTTAAGGAAAATATGTTTTCCCACAGCGTAACAGTATCTAGCCAAGTCGAAGGTGGCACACAACGCGGGCGCTTATTCCTTATAGACCTGGCCGGGTCTGAACGCGCGGGGTTACGTGCGCGCCGATTGGAAGGGGCACACATCAACCGCTCCTTGCTTGCCCTTGGGAACTGCATCATGGCTTTGTCAGGAGGCGCTAGGTAGGTGATTTACGTTGTTGTAATTACATTATTAAATATTTTGTGATACAGGGGCAACAGATTTGTATATAAATTGAAGAAATGTAATTACAAATATGTACACACTTGCAATATTTATTTTATTGAATATTATGATGTTTTAGTAAAACATCATAATATTAACCATGATATTCATATATTTTGAAAATATTCCACTAGTTTGTTATTATTGTCGATATAAAGTCGAACAACACAAATAAAAAAAAATGCTTTGGTTTTCTGGACTAGAACTGGCTTCTGTTGCCACGCACCGGGGCCACCGCTCTTACCAGCCGACCTACAGACTGAATCAGTAGACCTTACGAACTTCTCTGTGTGCTTGTTGGAGATCTTTGAATTGGGTTTAAATGAATAAATATTATACAACATGACATACGTCGCTCTGATTCCAAAGTAAGTAACTTAAGAGTCTTAAGATACTTCAGTTCTAATTCTAATTTTTCCGGTTCAATTTGCCTGAGTCGAGCGGCGGGGTCACTGGCTTTATTTCAGAATTAACTTTTTTAGAGACGAAATTAAACGTATAGAACAATATAGAAAAGTTATTTTTCTATATTGATCAGATAGGGAATCGAACCCGGGAACTCAGAGATGGCGACGTCATGAAATCCGGTGTGTAAGCCATCCGATCACGGATGTCGTCAGACTTCGACAGTTAGAACGGCTTTATTGCCATCAGTGGCACCTGTGAGAAACTTATGAAAGTTTCTTCACTCAACCAGGTACCTTAACAACTACCAAAAGACTGACAGATGTAGCTATATTAACTGCAATGATTTTATTGAGTATCATCATGTTTTTACTACAATGATATTCATATATTTTTTTTGTAAAAACACTCCACTAGTTTTGTTATTGTTATTTCTCTGTGTGTTTGTGAAGATTTGCTGACTAGGTATGTAGCTCAGTTGGTAAGAGCGGCGGCCCCGGCATGGCAACGGACGTCGGTTCGAGTCCAGTCAGATCGAAGGAATTTTTAACCGACTTTTTTGTATGTGTGTTACGCAATTACTCCGGCATTTGTGAACCGGTTTTGATGATTCTTTTTTTTTATTGGAAAGAGGGTACCTCAGTATTGGTCCAATTTAAATTTGAAGAAAATATTCCACGACTTTCCGGTAACCGATTTCAATAAATGGCAAATAGATGTAATTCCATGAACTTTTGAGGTCTGTTTTTTTATAAAAAAGTTGTGATTCTTTGTGTTTTTCGATCTTTGTATCAATAATAAAACCTTTCTTATCCGGTGTTTATTGCACATATGTAACACCCTGTACATGTGCACCTGTTTTGTGCAGATACGTGAACTACCGGGATTCGAAACTTACCCGTCTGCTGCGCGAGGTGCTGGGCGGACGGTGCCGCACGGCCATGGTGGCACACGTGGCGCCCGGCCACTCACATCGCGACACCACACGGTCGACGTTGCATTATGCGCAGAAGGCCAACTCCATCACGAACAGGGTACGTCTATTGTTTAACAAATATCGCTGTGCGTGACTTATGTTTGAAAGGGTTAAGTCATTAAGTCTATTCATTGTTTTCATACATCAAAACACTGTCGATTGTGTATAAAGCTTAAACAAAATAACATTGTTTTAATAAATCATTGAAATTATAACTGAAATTTTCTTTTGACTTCATATTTCAAGCAAAACGGTGTCGTGGTTGTGTTGGTTTTGAAGCCTGGACTTTGACGCCTATCAACATCAGGCATTTTTTGTTCATTATATGATGTTAGACAAAAGCTCATCAGCTTCAATGTCCATTGGGAACTTTACGTTTTTATGGAGTACCTACATACTAATAATCCGGTTCTGATACTGAAAACTCAATTGTATTGAGTGTAGCGAAGTTCCTTGTACGATTATATCGCACCTTTGGTGTAATGGTGCGTTCCTAAGGCCCGTGACGTCCTGGCAGCTTCACGCCGTATTTGTATCGAGAGCAAAGGCCGACCAGCGGTGAATCCGAACAGGCCGACACGTGCGAGCACGGGCGCGCTCGGGCGGCCCTCTTACCAAGGCGTGTTTTCAAGAAACCACCTTAATAAGGCCACATCTGCAAAATGACAACTTTTGAGGAGAGAGTTTCATTTAAAAATTCTACAGAATGAAATTAGTCGATAACTTTTTTATGCTTGAATAGAAGAGTTATAAAATTATTTGTAACTCTTCTATTTATCACTCATACATAATTATTTCGTTTAGTTCGTATCATTTTAAAGACTTACACGCGTCACGTGATATTATACTATATTATTATACTCTTTTCGATATTATACTATTATACTCTTTTGACATATGATCACATTTTGTGTTCATAATAGGATCAGGCTGCGGGGGCTGATTAAGTTTTAGGTATTTGTGCCACCACTTTGTATTTACCATCTTGATTTTATTTGACGCACGCACGCTATAATATTTATTATATTTATATTTTGTGTATCTCGTTTATTAATAATTCATTTTAATTGACATCTTAAATTTTATTTTTATGTTTTTGCAATGCCCTTACAGGGCATTAGCCCTCAAGTCCTTAGTGGTGTTCTCAACATTAGTTGAGAACACCACTAGCTCATAAGGACTTATATGCTACAATATTGATGCAATAAAGATTATGACTATGACTGTTAGGGTCGTATTCCAGAACTCTACTCAATGCTCAAGTCAGGATTGCACTGGCAACACAAGCACTGGAAATACGACCCTAATGGCAGGGACTTGAGTATGATTTCGAGTGGTTTAAACCATACTCAAATCCTGACTTGAGCATTGAGAAGAGTTCTAGAATACGACCCTTAGACACTATGACACGGAAGCCTCCTCGAAATGTTATACGAAACGTATTCCTAGTATCTGCGAGTACCTTAAACCGATTGACAAACCCTTTCATCACGATGGCAAACATGTCCCACGCGCAGTTCAGCATGGCGGCTACTACAAGAGTATGATTTTATTTTTATAATCATTGCAGGTTGAACGAGAGCTGGTGAAGACTCCGATGCACTTGTCTCAATACCGAACAGTCATCAGCGACCTTCGTGAGGAGATCGCGCGGTTGAAGCACAAGATGAAGGATGATAAATCCAGGTAGGTATATATTCCTACTAATCGCTTTATATACTTAATTATCACGATATTTCGTTGATAGTTATCCGATAATTATGCATGTTGATTCATACTTTTGTCTCTAACTTTTGTCTAAAAAAATAATAAGGGATTAGGTAAGTTTTATTGAACGTTAGGATATTTCACCACCATGGTATTCAATTATTGTTTGTGAAATTACTTCACTACAAACAAAGATAGGACACTTAGTTAAAATTCACTTCGATTCAGTTGGATTCGAACCAATATCTCCCAGCAAACCGTGCCTGACGCTATACCAGCTAAGCCACGGAACGAACCAACGGGCCTTACGAATTTTTCCATGTGTTTGTTGCAGATATTAAATTTGTTTTTGGTTTTTAACGTCTTTTTTGCCGTAGCGCTATCTATGAGAAATCTATGAAAGAGTTTTCTTCACTCAGGGAGGTACCTCTGGCCTTGGGAGACGTTGGTTCCAATTCAACAGAATCGAAGCGATTGTTTTCTTATTGCCCGATCTTTGTTTAAAGTTATAACAATAAAAAATAAACACGAAGAAAAATGTTTGGGAAGTCGATTAGGTTTGTGACTTTTGTAATTGTCATTTGATACGTTTGGATACGTCTCTGATACAAATCTTGGTTGTTTGTGTACCTAACTACTTCAGAGCATTCAACCATATTACGCTCTAAGCTAGCTACAGACGTTACAACGATATTTTTTTGCTAAGTCGATTTTACAAACTACGTCATCAGAAAATATTGATTACACTCATTGTTGTCATTTTCACAGAACAAAAGAAGATCTCCAATTAGACACAGAAACAAACAAAGAAGTATCACCAGAAGACGCGGCCCATCTCAAATCTCTCAGAGAAGCAATTGTTTCCACATTCAAGCAACAAATGCGTCTTCGGCGACGACTCATGGAGCTCGATAGCCACCTTTTGGGATTGGCTTTGGATGCTGAGAGACAGCATGCGACGATTTCTCACTGGGAGGCAAGATTTAATCGTCTCTACAAGCCTATTAGTTTGTCTGGATCTAGGCTTAGCACGCAACAGAGTTATAGGTAATAGATAATTTCCTACGTATTATATATTAGTAGTAATATATTTTTTGTAGCAGTAGAGCTCCATGTGAAAGAGTCCGTCCAGGGAAGTACTGCCACCTTACCTATTTCTGCCGCCGAGCAGTAATGTCAGCATTACTGTGTTCCAGTTTTGAAGGGTGCTGGTGAAATTACAGGCACATGGGACTTGTCAACTTATGTCGCAGGGCATCGGGCAGTGCTCGTCAGATCTTTGTGATTTAAAGCACTGAGCTTACCACAAGGCGCACGACTTTTTCGTCTCAAACTCAACCAAACTCAGACATCTCGAAAAAGGCGCCTTTGTCATATTAGCTTTTTGTCAATTAATGACTGAAGCTATAAGGAGAGGGTGCTGCTGTCAATCGCTCGGGTTTGCGTCATGGATCATACACTAGGTTTGCGTATTCCGTCACTTGATATCATTAAACCATTCGGCAAAATGTTACTACATCCTGAAGCAGTTTTTTGAAGAATGACTACCAACCTACTCCTTTTTGTACCATTCTGCATCAGAAGTACCATGTTATGTTATTATTATCATTATCATTGTTTAATTTATTAGCTGTTGTTTTAAAAATACTTTATTATTAATGTATATTTTTTAATTGGGGCGCCCTAACAGAGTCAAGTTAATACTATTTTAATTTTAAAAACATTATGTAACACAAGAAAGCAATAAATATTTTGACTTTGACTTTGACTTTGACGACTCACATTTGATTATATTTTTTTCGATAATCAATTGAGATTTGACCTCACTATTGTAATCTGTCAAAACGGCCATCATAGCGTGCCGGTACTATAGATGTGCAAAATAAAAAAGCCTGGTTTCATCACCCTTCAGCAGCTTGATTTTGATTCCCTCTCCAGATCGGAAACCTCGTCTTTTCCGAGTCGAGGCGCATAATTGCGATTCACAACTGGCTGATCGGAAACTTTTGACATTTCTAATCGGAACAATAGTTGATTTAGCTCACAAATTAGAAAGATATAGTAGGAATCAGGTTCATCTTTTCGCTCGGAAACCCATCTGATCCTGATTTGAATCAAAATAGCACGCAGGAGCAATTGCTGATCTAGAGCAACAGCTGAGCAGCAAGAGCTGAATCGACTTCGCACTCAGGTAGGTCACTGCAAAGACACGATAAGTAGATGAGGATTCAGGAATGATAATCTCGATGTGACTGCGGTGCCTCAACACAGTCCATGCAGCACTTGTAGCCCATGTGTGCGGTCACGGATAGAATTATTAGAATTATACATAAAACAATAATATTATTATTGTTAAGTGACGTGTCGAGTTGCAGTGCCACTGAGAGCTTTAATTCGCAAAGATCTGAGACGCACGGCCACTGCGCTAGTCACTCTGAGACATAAGTTGACAAGTCGCACGTGCCTGTAATTTCACCATACCCTTACCCTTCAAAACCGGAACACAGTAACGCTGACATTACTGCTTGGCGGCAGGAATAGGTAATTTAACTGATAAGAATAAAAAAAACTGATAAGGATGGGGGTGTCGCTTACCAACAGGCGCACGACTTGTTCGTCCCGTCGCCGTCGCTTGGTGCTATAAAAAAAAAGAAGAAGTACCTAATATTTATTACATTTATGTTATTAATACATTATTAACTAAATATTTTGTTTATTAATTTATTTCATACAAACTAGGTATACCTACAAGAAAACATAATACAATTTCTCACCAAACTGTGAAAGTAGTTAGTTGGCGAGGTTGCACTCACAATCGCAAATTTAATTTGCCGCATTTGTGAATTTCGTTTTCCTCAAAGGTGGAGTGGTAGAGAATGCTTTTAGCATTAAGTCCGCCTTTTGTATGTGTTGTGGTCAATAAAGTTTAATAAATAATTAAATAATATAAACTGAACTCATCTGCCGCCGTCCAGTCAACCTGTGACCATGGAGCTTGCAATGGTTCCGAAATATCGGGAAAATAAAAAGAATGGTTTCTTTTTGACTTGACTGTGGTAAAAAGCCTGAAAGTAGTGAATGACCACGAAATCCTTACAATCTATAATATTGTATTTCTGTGGCACTAACTGAAAAAAGTTCGGTTAGTTTGTGATTGTATTGTTTGTATTGGGCTTGTATTTGTATTGTTCATGAAATGTGAACTATTAGGAATATATTCCCGACATTGACCGACATGAACTAGTTCGTCTTGCACGGTTTTAATAGTTCGTCGTTTTTTTTAGTTCAGTGCGAACTAGGAAATATCTGCGTTGATAGTTCACCTGTCTTTTATAGAATAGAAACATTGCACCGTTTCTATTCTATACATATTCTATGCAGGACAAATAGCGATCTTTCATTACTTTTAGTACAAGTTCGAGTGGGATGCACGATTGAACGTTGCCAGCTCGTTCGTTGTAGTTCGTACATTATGTATATATACAAGCTTGCAGAAAAGCAATATTTTTTGGTAGGTATCTGTATGTATAATATCAGCCTACGTGTACGAGTGTATGAAATAGTTGTACCTAAATATTGATTTTTAAACACACCATTCAAACTAAAATTCTTATTTTGTAAAAAAACGATATTTAGTTAGAATGACAGTCTTTAAACCTGTAAAATATGAAGTAAAATCAAATAGTGCCGATTTTTTAATATTTAGTACAGTGTTATAATACTAGAAGTCCGTAGTAGCTCATGTGAATAAAATTACTAGTTTGGAGCGTTCGTTCAATGTCCGAGCAAGGACAAGACGAACTAACTAACTAAGGAACTAGATGAAATAAATGAACTAGGTCGGCTAGTTCAGTTGACCGATTGAACTGACTAGGACCGCTCCCTCTAAGGACCGATCAGGCACAAGTCTAATCGATACTTGGGGATGTGTTTCGAAGGGGCGGGACGGGGCAATCGGGCGCGAGCGGCAGCAGCGAGCGCGCCGAGGCCGAGGTGGCCGTGGAGCAGGCCTGGGCCGAGCTGGCGGCCGTCGAGCGCGAGCAGGAGTCGGCCCGCGCCGAGAGGGACCGCGTCGAGCGGCAGCTCGAGCAGGTGCGCCTGCGCGGCGCGCAGCTCGAGCAGGTAAGCCTGTGACGTGAGACCTCCTTACACCGTCATCTCACCTCTTTGTATCGCCTCTCTCCGCTTGTATCTTGTATCCTATCATTTTTTATTTTACATGTATTTAAATTTTAAATTTGAGTAGTTCCATCTTCCTTCACTTTCTCATTTTGTTTTCGTACCACGGTCACTCCCAGCTCGACCGCCACAACAGTCGAAGCTGTTTCAAATTCCATCGCGAATAATCGCTAATTCTGGTTCTTTACTACGTTTATAATCATTTAATAAGCTAAATCATGTGTAATAATTTATAAGTCTACAGCCTTCGTGTACCTATATCTGTAATTCAGTAACTCGGCCCATTTAGGGGTAAGTGCCTTAATAATAAAGTGTAGGGAGCATTTTATACTGTTGCACCTGTTTTTTTACATTTACCTTTTTATTGTTACAGTCCTTTCTTTAAACTTTACTGCTTTAATAAATTTTGTGGACCGGAAGTTTCCCGTTTCATTACCGTGAACCTGTTCACGGCTAGTTAGGGTTACAACCCTTTCAAGCCGGTCGCAATCAGACAGGGTTTTCGCAGCAAGCCACCTCACTTGAAGCGCGAGTAGTATAACAATTTATATTATGGCTGCTAACAGATTGACTGCATGCCCAGAAGTGGAAGTTTCGGTGTGAGAATTAAGAGACCGCACTTTAGGTGGTATAGGTTTGTAATATATTCTTTACAAATTCCAGAACGCGTTTTACAAAACGCTTTACAACTGGCAAAAATCATGTTGTACCTCAGTCAGAAGATAATTTATAATGCAGTTAAGTTTTTAGACCCACCAAACCGCCTCAGCCCTGAACAACAGGGCTAGACGCGGATTGACAATCGTCATCTTAACCATCGAGTATATAACAAATTTCTGTTAAAGACTTGTACAATGTTTCAGGAGCTGCCAGCGCGAATAAACAGCGGCCCAGAGCGTGAAGTCCTAGCTTTAGTATGCCGCGTCCATGAACTAGAGGCAGACAAGCTGGCGCTGCAGGGCGAGAGAGCTGCGCGGGCGCACGAGCTACGACGCCGGGACCTCGCATTGCAGCGTCGCGACGCGCAGAGGCGGCTGTCGGATGAGATTATCACTAGACAACGTCGCGCTTTCGAAGGTATACTTACACTGTATGAACATGAAGCCATCTATGTGTTGAGGATTTTTTCTAAAAAGAGAGTATAGTCGCCTTAGAGTAAAAGGTCGCACACGCGTTTTCACATAGTTCGTTTTTACTGATTTTTGTTAAAGAAAAACTTATAAACTTCTTACTCAAAAATATTATTAAAGTAATGTAGTATCTGAAAGAGGTATAATTTGACTTATTAAAATGCTGACTACAAACATCGCGTTTACTACATTTTACATCACATATTTCTTACATCTTTCTTAAAAAATTGCATAGAAATCACATACTAGGTATTCACTCTAAGACGGACGGAATTTGGTTATGGGTCACTTTCTGTTGACCATTGTTTTAAAATAAATCCTAGTTTTTTCTTCACGTTTGACGTACATTTTTCCTGATCGAAAGTAATGATGAGGTCGAGAACGAAGCAAGCCTACCTAAATAATTCTTATTCCCTCTCGCCTTGAAAAGGTGAAAGCTCTGAGAATAAATTCCACTTCAAAGCCGGTCGCCATATAAATGTAGAAGCGAAACGCTACATGCGAATCCTTGGAATATCTACAACAGACGTGGAACCCTGCGTCTAGTCCCCCGATGGTGGAAAGGGGAATTAAATTCCTTTTCTAGAAAGGTACAGTCAAATACGGACATAAAACTAACTTTGAAAACAACGACTAAAAAGGATGAGACGGTTAAGGATTCATTCCCTTTGCTTTCAGTGGTATCTTCATATTTAGACAAATATAACGGATATAAAACACTTGACACCGAACACAAAAACGGCTGGCAATGTTACCTGCCGTACAGTAATACATCTGGCCACTTTATAAAGACCTTGCACTTATTGGTTAACTTAACTGCCTCCGTGGCCGAATGGTTGCCATGCCGGACTGCCACGCAGAGGTCCCAGGTTCGATTCCCGGGCCGGGCGAAATATTTATATGACCTACATTTATTTCTCTCGTGAGTTTGGGTGTAATTTGTGGTTGTTTATCTGTGTGTCCATGGCACCCGCGACCCAGGGTTTCCCTAGTGCGGGGCTATGTTGAGTGTGTGCGTTATTATTATTATTATTGGTTGAATTATTTGTTTATTCTTCAGAGATGGGCATCGATGTTACACCGGAGCTGGCTCAATTGTACGAGCTGTATCAACAGGAGATCCATGCGTCTACTTACACGGAAAGCAATGATATACACACTCCTTATCGCTTGCCACCTATAACCTCTAGGTAATTAATTTTAAGTTGTCGACTAAAGGTACACATACACAGACGATTCCGCATTTCGATCGATCGTCACGTTAATCTTAACGATCCGTCGCTACTTCTCTGATATTTAAGCAAAACACTTTCGATTCGTTGTTTCAGACTGATTGAAATGATAAACGTTCCATATATGGGGGCCTTAAAAGTTGCCATGTTATGGTCTAGATCAGTTAATGAACTCTATTATTTGTGAAATTACTACTAAGAAAAAAAAATATTAAGAAAAATTGATTCGATCCGGCTGGAGTTGAACCAGCATCCTCATGCAATCCGTACCAGATGCTCTGCCAATTAAGCCACGGAAAGAAACAGCAGAACTTACGTATTTTTCTATGTGTTTGTGGCAGATCTGAGTTTTTGGTTTTTAACGACATTTTTTTACTCCACTATTGTTTTGTGAACCGATAATAAAAAACAAACTATTTGGTATAATTCGTTACCGGTATAACAACTGTATCTGCTGTAATTTGGAAAGTAGTTTCGATAAATCTAAATCAACATGATATAGTATATACTATAAACAATTGATAGATAAATACAATCAATTAATGTCTTTAGCGTCACTTAGAAAAGTATTAAATTCGTTTTATTTCAGTACGTCGGAGTTAACTTGGTCCGAAAGCTCAAGTGGTTCGGGGCGCGGTTCGAGTTCGGGCTCGGGCGGCACGATGGCCACCTTCGACCACCGCTTACCGCGGCTCGCGCCCACACCGCGGCCGCGTACGCGCTACAAGTGAGTCTCTCTTCTTCTATTTATAATCTCCAATGCTCTAGAGATCACTTTGATCTCTTCTTATATGGTAGAATCAGATTGCTTTTAAGGCCCGCATGTACAGACGATTCCTTGTTTCGATCGATCGTCACGATAATCGCATCGATCCGTCGCTACTACCTTGGTGTTCAAGTTAATCAGTCTGAAACGACAGACCGTGAAGACAAGTCGTCCCGTATATGGGGGCTATTACATCACAGCCCTGTACCACTAACATGAAATGGTGTTCCTGGCATTCCAAGAATAGAATATACATTTATTGCAAAGTAACCAAGGCTATTAATAAAAAAAAGAAATAAAGTACATTGAACAGCACGTCGAGCTATACGCTTTTGTTCGAATATCGCTTTCAGTGCAACGGAACAAGGACCCCAATTCAAAAGTCTTGGATATATTAACCGAAACGTTCGACTGGATATCGTTCTCGAATCGAAGGAGACTTTCCGAACTATTCAGAACATTTGAGTTAAACGGATTTGATACGACGTCGAATACGACAATTTGACGTTCGATTCGGGTGTTGTCAATTAAAATGAAAAGAAATCGTACGATATCGAATCGGTCGACAACTAAGTTATCGTAAGGTTCTGAATCGACCTCAAGATGCGTCTATGTGTAGCTTGATGTGCTGCCGTCTGTACATTTTTTTATAGTACATTAAATTCGACTGTTAAACTTGCATGTTTTGATTTTTAGCTATATGAATAAAAGCAATTAAAAATTTTACAGTCAACCGAGTGCGACATTAAAACGGTACTCAAGCGACGACAGTCTCGTGATAACAGCGCCGCGCGGGGACAACGCGCCTTGAACTTTATAACGAGCAATTTGCGTTTGGCACCACTTCGCGTTTACTCTGTGAACAGTGAAGGTTCACGTGTTTCACTTTCCGGGTTTGCCGCTTAATTGCGGGTCCGTTGGTCTTGTTTGGAGTGTATGTTGTATGTTGTTAGGGGCAACGTTAATATAAATCTTATCTGTTGTCACAAATCCCCAATCTTTGCCCGTGGTCCTTCGCCCCTTTTTAAGAGTCTATACAACCTCAAGTGGCTTTGGTTGATTCCGCATAACAGTCAAAGCAAATCAATCACCTTGGAAAAAAAATATAGTAAAATTGAAGATATACACTGAGAATTGAAGATATACGGTGTGTAAAACTGACAACACTTTGAAACAAATTTTTACGATAGAAAAAAAAAACGTAGTATTCAATTGGTACTTTACACATAAGTACCAATGTTTTTTAAAATATCACACACAATGTTTTTTTAAAATAGAACACATGTAGTCATGTGTTCTATTTAGTTCAGTACGAAATTAAAGTCTTTCGAAAAATGTGATATCGTATACTAATACGACAGCACATTTTTCAAATGGCTTGAATTTAATTTGATATAATAATAAATTCTGAAATAAAGCCAGTGTCCAATTCAGTACGGGAAAAATTTGAATTCTAGTTGAGTCAGTGTCGCCTCTTAATTACAGAGTTGTATTCAGAATGTGTTTTAATGAATTGTGATTGCGTCATTGTGCTTTCCATTGGTTGGATTAGAGCACTTGATAAGCCTTATATTTTTTAAACCATCTTCCTGATGAATGTTTTTTGAGATTATTATAGAAAGCCACTATTGTAGAAAGCCATAGAAATATGATTCACACCGAAATATGAATATCTTGTTACCTAATAAGCCCTTTTCTTTTTTTGTACAAATTGCAATATTATTTCGGAAAGTCAAAGGCTAAGTAACGATTTTTGTAATAACTATCAACTACGTCGTATAATATTATTTAAATTTAAAACTGAATAAAACAATGACTAAATTTTGTTCCAAATTCAACTTTTCTGGACATCAACGATGAAGTGACAATAATCTACAAAAACACGTTCAGAAATTTTAATGAAAAACTTGTTTGGCGGTAAAATAACGAACGAATTTTTTTTCTGTTACTCTATTACGTACCGTTAGAGTTTGTAAAATATTAAGAACCTCCACCAGATTAGCTAACGTCCTGGACAACTTGCAACAATGCTTTTTATAAAGTTATAAAAATATCATAAATAACAACTTTTGTTCCATGCCTTATAATAATTGATTATATTTTACTTTTGTTAAAAATAAAAATATTTAAATAGATCGCTCTAAACGGTAATAACTCAGCGGTAACAAAATAAAGCGCTAGCGTAAACACCCGTCCGTTGCAAAACGCAGGAGCGGAGGCGGAGAACGTTAAGGCCCTCCTTAACGTCTCCACTTCCGCTCCTGCAATGTAAACTTCTTACCGTTACTTATTAATTTAAACTAAAAAGTTTGTTTTTGGTTTTATTATGTTTTGTTAAAAGTCATGGCACAAAAGTTGCTGTTTAGGATGTTGGTAATACCTATAGTCCTGAGAGGTAGAACTTATAGAAGAGGTTTTATTTTACAAATAACCATGTATACACGACCTCCGTGGTCGTGTCTTGCACATCGGTTTTCATGATGTCTCCCTCTCTGACCGGCCGGATCAGTGTAGAAAATTAACTTTTCTATATTGTCTCGGGTCTGGGTGTTTGTGGTACCGTTCGTTGTTTCCGATTTCCATAACACAAGTGCTTTAGCTACTTGCTTTGGGATCAGAGCAATATATGTGATGTTGTCTAATATAGTTGTTTGTTTATAGTTATATACAGATATTGTTGTCAATCTGTGAAATGATTAAAATTGCGTTTAAAGACGCATTAATTATGGGTTAATTAATTTTATTGTTGTTATTAATTTTTAGGTAAAGGATCTTGTTACTTCATCGTCAATGTGTGTTTATTTAAAATAGATTTTCAGTTGCCCCTTCGGTTAAGAATTGTCTTGTCGATGTCTTCGTAACGTGTCGTGTGAAGAGGATCACGTAATCGATATGTGTTGTTTTCCAAAGTAGAGCTTGTGATTGTAGTAGAAAAACAACGTAAGTTATATGTATACTATTATATAAATTCTCTATATATTTATGTCGTCACGTGTTGTACTTTTTTAACCCACAAGTATATAACCAGATACAGAGACGAAATGTTATTTTGATTTGTTTGAAAACTATTCTGCCAGATCATTGCTGTGACAACTGCGCTCCGATTGGCCAGCCCGAATTCGATTATTGACGGGTGTCGTCAATTGTTTGCACTTCAAATTGACCAACTTGATTAACTTGAGCTTTGTTATGATGCAAAATGACATATTTAATATTTAATTACCGATGAAATTTGAGTCCGTTTGTTTTGTAATTAGATGTCTTGCTGTTTTTCCCACACCACCGAATGGAACAGCCCCCATGCATTGTTAGAAATATTATCTTTATTGCAAGAAATACAGAATATTTTTGGAATATTCCAAAATACACTTATCTGTGTATATACACAGGTCAGTTGTTGGCGCTATACTGTTTCAGTTTTCTAATTTGTGATTTCAGCGCAAACGAGAGTTGATATTTAAAAGTGAAATAAGACATGTTGGCTCGATAAGTTGCCAGGAATGGATGGCCTTTATTTCGTCTCTATTTATGGTTATCTACTCGATGTTTTAATCCTACTTGGCCCAAATTCTGCTAATTTTCTTGATCGTTGTAAGTCCATAGAGACTCTGAGATTGTACTGCGAATATGATATATGTCATTCTATTTATAATATTTGTTATCCTGAGAAAATCTGGTTACAATGCCAGTTGAGTCTCAATAGAATTCAGTAGAACGGCAGATTCATTCATTTATTCATTCAATTACTAACGACCGACGTTGATGAATCTACTATGATAATTATTATGTTCATCTTAATTTGTATCTCAGCCGGATTTACATTTATCTGACGTGTCGTGTCGTGACGCATCAGAACGGTATCAGTTTCATACATTTACTATGGTCAAACAACGCACAAACACACACGCACTTACTTTCACAAACCGACATAGTTTAAAAATTGTTTTTCTTATTTCATTGTCAAACTTTTGCTTGTACTCTTTTATCGTGTAGAATGTTAGGCATTATAATGTTTGTAACTAAATCCAGAGGAAGACGTAGCGTCTGTCATATAGTTTTATTTAAAATTAGTAAGGACGCTAAAGTTCAACCTTATCTTAATATGTTCGTTGTGTAATAATGTCACCTAATTTTAAGATAGCATGCAATTGTATTGACTCAATAAAGTTTAAAGGTTAGATTTATATTAGTGTGTGGCAAACTGACGTGACGGCTCGTGTTGTGTTTATGAAACCGATAACGTTCTGACGCGTCACGACACGACACTTCGGACAAATGTAAATCCGGCATAATGAATCAGCAATTTAGTTTTCAAACGGCATCAGCTCTTCGTGGTCCTGGCGCGAACCTGGTGATTTTACTTATCAGCTTTCTGACAGTTTCCTTTCCAAGGCGATAAGTCTTTAAAAATTATCTATCAGGGACATCATCGAAGTCAACATCTAGTTCTCTTATAGTTCTCACGAAATTCGTGTCGCTTAACCCTCAGCCCACGGCAACGAACAACTACATGAGCCAGATGTAAATGTACTTGAAGTATTGACAAACAAATGCAGCTTGATTTTGATTGCCTCTCCCGATCGGAAACTGCGTCTTTTCCGAGTCGAGGCGCATAATTTCGATTCACAACTGGCCGATCGGAAACTTCGACATTTGTAATCGGAACAATAGTTTATTTAACTCACAAATTAGAAAGCTATAGTAGGAATCAGGTTCATCTTCTCGCTCAGAAACCCATCTGATTTGGAGACTACGCGGTCGGATCTTTTCCGATTTGAATCAAAATCAGCCTGCTGGTCGCATTTTTACAAACCTAGAATGAATTAATGGATTTCCAAACTTTTCAGACTATTGTCATTGTGAAAATTCCAGTGTTTGTCTAAATAAATATTTACTTATTAGAGACAGAGGCCGTTTGATAGCAGGCAGCCATCGAAACGTTATATGGTAGACTACGCCATTGTCTGGCCACGGAAGAGCAGTATACCTAAAACTTGCAATGGCAATATAGTAGTAGCTCGATGACTAGCCACGGACACGACACTACTTATAAATCTAATACTAATAACGACACACAACTGCGATGATTTAAAATCAGCAGACTTGGGCCCCTGGACACATGACATTCTGCCTCACAAAGAGCTGGCATTTATTTCTTTCCTATTAACTACGTAAATCTTCAATACATTTGTGTTCTTCGAGAGTCAGGAAATGTTAACAATAACAGCTTTTGTAAATGACTTAATATTCACTTATAAAACATTGTTCCAGAAGTTTGCTTTCATAGTACGCCGTGTTTTCTTCATTTAAATAAAATATATTATAAAGTTTCTCCTCGATTGTAACTGGGCAACGTTGTTAACGGAAGCTCATTAGGGTTTAAAGAAATTTTATATACAAAGCTTGATGCATATATACGTAATAATAATAGTTTGTTGATTTCAAGAGAGAAAATATTTATGAAGTAGGAAATAATACACAACGATTTATGTATTTTAATATATTTAAGTAGAGTTAGAATAACTTTGTTTTGTTTGATTACTTATTTTTGAAGTGCCTAAGTAACTTATGTCCGAGTTCAAAACTTTGTACGATAAGGAAGTTTTTGTTCTTGATTTTGACTTCCATTGTTAATTTCTCCGTAATGTTTTCATTTCTACGTAATTTTGAGATATTATTTTTATAAAAGTTGCAAATATTTTTTTTATTGTGCGTTACAATGTATCTACGTATTTTTGTATTTAAATAAATGTGATTCGTGTAATACTCAGTATTTTATTTATTCTATAATCTATGAAGATACTCCTAATCGTTTTCCTCGAGAAGACCCGTGGGCAGCACGGGTACGGGTACGGGTTGAAACTGTCTGCATCGGCATCCGCAACTGCGGATCATTCGCATGTTTTTAATTATCTGTTTCCGCATCCGACATCCGAATCAATCGGTGCATAGTTTATGCGGATGCGACGACACGTGACGACAAGATCGCCGGGAGCAGGGGGTCAACTCCCGTTCTCCATTCGACATACGTCCGGAACAATTACTGTGAAATGAGTAATACTCGACCAAGTTAAAGACGCATGATGCGAATGAGGCTTCATACTTGATATTGTCTTTTAATTTTTTTCGAGTATTACTTATTTGACAGCAATTGCTTCGGACGGAGAAAATATCGGAAAGAAAATAATTTCGGCTAGTTGGGGCTAACCTTGGCCCCTTCCGCGCCCCTCACGCTACGCCACTGTTTTGCCCTGTAGTTTACTTGGAGGGTTGTAAGAGGATATAGTGGGTATTATTTTATAAAATATATTTTCTAATTTATTGACAATTTTAAACTTTAACCCGAAGAAAAACCACAATTTTTTACTTCCATTCGATATGTTTTATTATTAGGCTCTTTGTACAAACAGTTCATAAACCTACGACTTGCATACAATGTACTTATAATTTATTTTTTATAAATAATTTTTAAATTTACAATTTTTAATTTTACTTCCTCTAGGTGTTTTCTCTTCTTATTCATATTAAATAATCTCACTGGCTACATTTATATAAAAATACCTTAAATAGTTATATATAATAATTTTTTGGACGGTTATGTAAGAATGGTAACTGGTATTATATTTACCTAAGAATTCACTAATACTTTCCTAGAAAGCGACCCTACGAAAGCGAAGGCAAGCTACAAACTAAAGGAACTTGCTTATTTTCATGTTACACGCGCATTTATAATATAGGAAGACTTCAAGTGATTTCCTGATCTGCTACCCACTTCTTCTTATCAAAACAAAATCCTTCAAACGACTTTAAAATAGCGAAAAAAGGAATAACTATTCCATGCATGTAAAAATATATTTAATATATAGATAAAAATATTTTTTTTTATTATTTTAAGCCACTTATATTTTATACAAGCTTCACCTTACTCTAATGTATTTCAAGTAAACTGTTTCTAAACATTGCGTATGTAGGACTATGGGAAACAATCTACCGAATAACGATTTCCTCTTACACAAAATATTTAAAGCACCCAAAAAGACTACTCCTCGTAATCAAATATATTTTTCATTACACTTGCTCGTTTTTGCAAAACTAGGTGGTATTTTATTTATTTAGTGTAAACTAGAATTAATTTATAGAAACTAATATAAAACAGTCGGCTGTTTTTCATTTATATCTTTTATAAGATACATACTCATAAATATAAAATCTCTTTATTTTATAAATTATAAAATTTATTTTATTAAATTATAAATGATAAAATTTATAAAATAAAGAGATTTTATGTTCTATTCATACGTAAAGCCTCTTCTTTCTTATATAATTTTTTGTATAATATTTATTTGTGAGATACTTAAAAGTTTGTAAATATAATATGAGCAACTTACATATAATTACAAAAAAGATTTTTTTTGGTGTTATATAATTACTTTACTACTTGTGAACCGATTTTGATAATTCTTTGTTTGTTGGAAAGAGGATATCTCACTATTGGTCCCATTTAAATTTGAAGAAAATATTTCATCTCTAATAGTGGTAAATTATGGGATGAATTCGGTTTCACGCACTTTCTGGTAACCGATTTCAATAAAACTTGGCAAATAGATGTAATTCCCCGAACTTTTGAGGTCGGGTTTTTTAACCGACTTCAAAAAAGGAGGAGGTTTTCAATTCGACTGTATGTTTTTTTTTGGAATGTATGTTACGCGATAACTCCGGTATTTGTGAACCGATTTTCATGATTCTTTTTTTGTTGGAAAGAAGTTACCTCCATAGTGGTCCCATTTAATTTTGAAGAAAATCATCCACCTCTAATGGTGGCTGTTCACGCATGAAGATTTATTTTTATAAATAGCGCCTAAATTTTATTATAAGAAGGAATTATTTTAATGGTTGATTTTGCTATTCTCCAATTCAAGGCGTTTTTCTCTCTCAATATACTTTGAGTAGTGAGAATTTTATTATCTCATATGTCAAGTCCCGTATAGTGGCGAACTAGGGGATGAATCCGGGTTTGCGCACTTTCCGGTAACCGATTTCAATAAAACAGTAATTATATGTAATTCCACGTACTTTTGAGGTGGATTATTTTAGTACTCTGTACTGAGATTATTTTATTAAAAAGTTTTAATTTGTCTTTCTAGTAAGTGCGATGATAAACATTGTATGTCACACGGGCGGAACAGAAATTATAAAGGTTTGGGCCATTTTTTGTTAATTATTAAAACCATCAAAGCCTTCGATTCGTGCTTGAATCTGTACCCCTGTTCACTTACAGCCCGTGTAACAATACACTATTACTTATAATTAATCGTTTCCGTATACATAAATAATATGGCCACATAATCAGGATTTTCTCAAATACGTAAACGCACTTATTCCCGGCGAAAAATTACACATACATTCACATATTCATATGACTAAGTTTTAAGTAAACTTAATAGCTGCTATATGACTTTACAAAATGACTCGGATATAAAGAAGGCTACCCACTTTGCGATAGGACAGTTCCAGAACATGAGACTTGTCACAATCTTAATTGTGTTCACAATTCAGGACAGAGTCCGTTACGAGCAACATAGCGTCTAATGACAGTTTTGTCTTAGCGTTAATAGCAAGGTACGACCTGGTTATTCACAATTAATCCACGCTTTGTCTGAGGCTTGCCTGACTATTGAGAGTATGTCGTTGACACAGCAATTGTCAACGACATATCCGTATAATATTTTTCAATTAAATACTTTTTTATTCTATTATTAACTTTTTAACGTTTCTTTTGTTAATTCACAATTGTTTAATTTCATTTTTTATTTTTCTCTTCAAAGCATTTTTATCAAAAATCCATTTTTTAACTTTAAATTTAAATCTTGATCCAGCAGTACAACCTTTCAAAAAATTGGCGCGATGGGCGATAGAATAAAAAATATTTAACAGAAAACTTTGTATGATTGACTTTGTATGATGACAAAGATTGTATGTCGTGGACAGCAATTGCAGTGCCAGCAGAGCTGGGAGAACAGATTGTACAGATGAGAGATCGCGATTAGCAGACTTAAAGCAATGCGTATTTAAACGTATATTTATGTTGTTCGAGAACCTACAGTTTTGGACCATAGAGCTCACGACTTTTCCTGTGATTGATTAAAAGGAACAGTCGAATAAACGTCTATTGCCGCAATTCTAGGCTTCTTCGAGTAAAGAACTTGATGCCTGCCTCTGAATTTGAATCTGATTCGCCCTGCTCAACTCAAGCCTTAATTAGGACATGAATACCTATTTTTTACTTGAATCACAGACAGTAAACGAATGTCCAATAAATGAGATTGAAACAAATGAACATGCAAGGGAAAAGAACGCGAGAACGTTTGTCGATCCAAGTTGCAATTTCCTGGGGGGTCATGGTGGTCCACGTATGTGGCTTCGGAGGTTCGTCGGAGCCATCGCTGCCGGGGCTTGTAGGAGCACGCCCAGTCTGGTCGTCGTAACTTTGAGTTGTGATTATCGGCAGATTGAGTGCAGACGGGAAACTCTGTAAACAAACAGATATGCTTATTTACTTTTAAACTGAAAATATATATTTTTTATTATACCAAGTGACGGGACGAACAAGTCGTAGGCCTGGTGGTAAGCGACACGCCTGTTCAGAACAGGTGCAGTACCACTCAGAGCTTTAAACAACAAAGACCGAAGGGGCACTGCCACTGCGCCCGTCACCCTGAGACATAAATTGACAAGTCCCATGTGCCTGTAATTTCACCAGCACCCTTACCCTTCAAAACCGGAACGCAGTAACGCTCACATTACTGCTTGGCGGCAAAAATACCGCGCAGATTTTTAATCAATTCGTGTCTATTCCAGTAATTGTCGTTCGGATTTTCCCTAGCAAATAATCAAAGGATTCAGTTGATATACGTGTGTAGTTGAAAAATTAATCTTCATATTTTCTTAAATCTTTGTAATGAAGTTGAATGTCACCTTCGGTGAAGTTCGGTGTCGTTTTTTTTGAATAAACAAAAACCAAATAGACAATATAACTGCAGCGTCTTGATGAATTATTTACCATTCCAGTCAAAGAAGGATCTCAGCTACATGTACAATCACAATGGCGATCAACTACGAAGAGAGAACTTTAAGTGGCGCGGGGCCGCTAGACCGCTGTCCCCGCGCAGATTAAAACGCGCGTTAACGCAGATCTGCGTCTTTCGCACAGCGCGCGTGATACCGCGTAAAACCGCGCGCGGAGAAGCGTTGTCAGTGTGTTCAACGGCGCGTGTTTTCCATACAAGCTGAGGCCTAACTCATAATGTAAAGAGTTTAACACTATACTTTCTCAGTCGATAAAACAGACAAACAAATTAGTTTCAAAGATTTTCAAGAGATGTCGCTACGTTGCTCCAAATCCAAAAGGCGGAAAAAAACTAATTTAACAGTTGTGAAATCTTGAGAACACGACATTATAGATTACCTTTATAAGAAATACGATGACTCCCTATTACCTCATCTTTTGGAGGAAGAGAAACGTTAGTACAATTTGCACGTTTACGTTAAGGCCTCGATCTAAAAATTTTGTCACAGACGTAGGTAATGAGCGTAACATTCAGTATTACATAGAAGTCGCAATTTATTGTTTGGTCAGTAAAACATAACACTTACGTGCACTGTAAGGTAATTATTGTATCCAGCTGGACCGGCAGGGTCGGAGCTGGTCTCCTGGTTAAGCGAGGTACACGACCGCGATTTCGAGAGCTGCGGTGACGAGTCTTGAAGTTCTTTTTGGAGCTCTTTTCTTGCTAGTCGAGGCGTTAGGGTGGATTTTAGCACATATTTGCTGTTCACCTTCTTGAGAGTTACTGCTTTCCTGTAAAAGGCAAAGAGAATGGTATATTGCGAATAAAACAACTATGTAGGTAAGATACCTGTGTTTAGCCAGCAACTGTAGCTCTAACTAATGGTTAGTTTACGCTTATTAAATAACGAAGTAATTAACTAAGATTTAGCTTAATTTGGGCCGTGTTCTGCATAAATGTGTTAACCCACAGAAAATCGTAAAATGAATTATGAATGCAGTCTTATACTTTGTAATATAAAGTTTAATATTAGTTTCAGTAATATATTTTGAAAAAATCGTATTAATTGTTAAATCAAAAAATTGTTTTCACAAAATCTGATTCGTCTCATAGGCGAATTTCGCAAAAATATGTTATCACACATAAACCCTAAATGTAAATTACAACATATATCTTTCAACGTAGTTTGAATAGATTTAGTTTGAGTACTCTTAACACATACCTACAACTTGTTTGAAAAATGTAAATACTTTAAATTTTGTCGATGATATGGACAGACAGGAAAATGATATAGATTCTGAAATAGAGGATTGGGCGATGACAATAATCCCTTTACTGTTAAAATAAGAATTAGGCTAATGGCGCACCTTTCGAGACATTTATTGCGAAAACTGAAGCTTAATTGGCTTATTTCAATATGATATTTATTTCAATGGTGATGGTAATTTAAAGAGATAAAAGTGGAAAAATGGGGGCAAGATTGGTAGCGAGAGGGTACAAAAGGTGAAAGAGTTTGTGTATATAATATATATATAAAAAGATATTTATATATATTCATATTTATGTAAAGAAGGAAGCAAACAAGCAGACGAGCCACTTGGTGGGAGGTGGTCATTGCATACCAAGGACATTTGCAACATCAGATGAGCAGCCTATGCGTTGCCAGCCTTTGAGAGCCCTGTAAACAAGCTTTTTGAAGAACCCCTTGTCATAGTGCGAAGGAAATACTTCAGGGGGATGATCATTCCACACTTTGCTGGTTCGAGGAAGGAACGAACGAGATGCCAGGCATCTAAAATGTGGGGATGGACTCTACTCCTTTGGCGGGAGGTGTGATGGTGAAAACGAGACGGTGGGACCAGTTCGAAAAGTTCCTCAGAGCACTCCCCATTAAAAAGACAATAAAACACGCACAGAGAGCCAACGTCTCTCCATAGGCTAAGGGGCTCCATACCGTCTGCGAGTTTGTGATCATCGACAATAGGAACAGCCCTACGTTAGACGGAGTCAAGTGGGTCAAGCTAGTAAATACTTGGAGATCCTGCCAAGAGATGCGAGCAATACTCCATACCGTCGCCTTAAGTCGTATTTTAAACCACAAAGTTACTGTAATGGGAAAAATGGATTGAATATACAAGTTCTGCAGGCCGATTTCCCATCACATTTCCTTCATATTCACGCACTGGCTTTTATCTGTTCTTAAAGTAATGCATCCAAATTAGTGCCATTGATGTGAAATATAAATAAATAGAAAGTTTTGCCATCTCCTGAATAATCACTCTTTATAAGATACGAGTTTGAGAAAGTAACGCATCGATATGGGACCGTACTTGTGTTTTACACAACAAAAGTCGGTGACCTGGTGAGAAATACTGCTTCGCTCTATTCAGCACTCCGAGCTTTTTGGAAGCCAGTTTGACTTTGCTCTCCAAATGACCCCGGTACTGGACTTCGTTCGTGATGTCGAGTCCAAGTTTCCCAATACTCTTAGATATGGTAAGGCCAAAAGGATAAAGGTGTATTGGAACTTTGGCGCTATTACAAATTAGCGGTGAACGCGTACACTTATGTCTTTGCGGGGTTAAATTTGATAAGATTCTATCGGCCCCATTCTGAGATCTGCTACAGAAGTCTCGAATTTCGACACAAATTGCAATCTGTTTTGTTCCTCTTGCTGGTATATATTAGTGCGACCCGTATAATAGGCATCACTGGTACTGTTATCCGTATAGCAATGAATGTTACTAGTTACATAACATATCATTGATATGCAACATGAACAAGGTTGGCGACAGCACAGATCCTTGCGGAACGTCGGCGTTAATGAGCATGGTGTCCAAGCACAATCCGTCTACATAGACTTTCAAGCTCCGCTCGGAAAGGAAGCTGGCGATCCAAGTGCACAGCGCTTTCTTTAGCTTCGATAGAAGTGCCTTGTGGCGGACCCGATCAAAAGCCTTAGCGATGTCTAAGTTTGTGACGGTTTGACCTCCTTGCATCGTCATCCCACCTTTTCATTTAAATTTCTTATTTTATTCTCACATTCGTATTGAAATTCAAATTTTGAATTTTTCCATTCTTTCACTCACATTCTGATTTTGTTTTGTTCCATCGTCACTTCCTGCCCGATCGCGGTAGTGAACAAATCTCTTCTTATTTTTTTTGAACCTTTTAATAGTTATTTATATTTACACCGTTTACATTTTAAAGATCATAATATTATTGTTAAACCTGAATAAATACCTATAAAACTGGACTTTCA
>NW_020653410.1:0-16011 GCF_003589595.1 Hyposmocoma kahamanoa
ATCTAATAGTTACTGCACTAATTTTATTTATGTTTTACAAAATCTACCATCTTAGAGCTAATTATAAGTGCAGCATCTATTAGATACTGCAGTCATTATAAGGATATCAATATCATTTTCTACTTGCAATTCTAATAAAAGTGTAATAACTCGTATAGATACTCCGGTTATAACTGGTGAGTAGACGTCTCTAAGCTAGTGGTAATCAGTCGTCGCACAGAGTATTTCTATGCAAAAATCGATCAAAAGTCGATTTCAAAATTTTTGTTAAAGCCATCTACAAAATATGCATCATTATTATCATAAAGCTTAATAACTGTTACACCACTAAACGGGAATTTCTACGCTCCTGTTTAAACGTAATCTTTCAACCTAATTCTTTGTTTATGTGTGGTGAAAGTTTTGTAATACCTATTAATGAATATAGAAGATGAAGGTACGTCTTTAATTTAAAATGATATTTTCCGGATTGCGCTTGATGAAGTGACGGCCCTTTCAGCTTATTATGCGTTTGCCCACTCGCGACTAGCCTATGGGATTATACTGTGGGGAAACAGCTCGTATTGTCAAGAAATTTTTGTTCTACAAAAACAACATAAAACAAACGGACTCCTGTAAACCGTATTTTACAAAACTTAACATACTGACTCTAACGTGCCTATACATTTTTGAAGCCTGTAAGTTCGTTAAAAAACACGCAGATTTATACTCTCCGATAAAATTAATAAGACGTAATAATCGTTACCATAACAAGCTTAAACTTCCTCCCTCTAGTCTAAAATTATTTTCTTGTGCACCACACCCTATGTTAATAAAAGTATATAACCACATCCCAAATTATATCAAAAATTTGGATAATGACACGGTCTTTGAAAAACGTTTAAAAGAATTTATAAACAAAAAAACCTATTATAATATGTCTGAATTTTTTGGCGACAAATGTATTTGAAATTGATTTTAGGTCTATATGAAATTTAGGTAATAATTGAAAATACAATTCAGTAAAAAATATTATTAGCAATAAGTGTACGAATAATATATATTATAATAATAAAATACATGTACGAATAATATATATTATAATATATGTTAAAATAATTGTATCATTAGGTTTAAGTTTAAATTGTGCTACGCCCTAACAGGGTATCATATGTATCTAACTTTATTTAAATGTGAATTGCAATAAATGTAATTAAATTAAATGTAATAGTAATAAAAATATTTAATGATTATAAAAATAATAATTTAATTAATTTTGAGATAAAAATGTTGTGTAATAATTATGTTTATTAATAATTATAGAATCTATAATATAATTAATTATCTAAACTAATTAACTACGTTCAAGCTTGCAATGTATGTAAATTCCATTGTAACTTTGCTACACCCTTACAGGGTATCACATATATAAGTTTGTTATCCATGTGAAATGCAAATAAATGAATATGAATATATGAATATGAATATGGATATTTCTTACCGTATACATTCTACAATAAAAAATAACGTTTTTTTTAATCACTATATTCACACATGGTTATGTATATCAGTTAAGCTTAGTTAGCTTATGATTTTGTGTGTAACTAAAAACTTATTCTTGATAATGTTTTTAAATAAAAAAGTCACATATACATTTCACACAGACTTTTGTTAAATTCTGATCCTTTTTTGAGCAGTACAATGCAAATGCCACAGAAAAAATATGACGATGGATCTTATGACGACGAATCCCACTAATATTATATTTTTTGCAATTAATTTTCAATACAATGAAAAATGTGCAAATTTAAACTGCCTTAAAAATCACAAAATCATTTCGAGCAACTTTTGTGGTGAAATATTCCTCTGTGCGTCGTCCGCTTCCTGTGTGTAATGCGTTAATATTTATAAATACTTGTGAAAAAGTGTTATTTCTGACCATTGACTTTTCTGACATATAAAGTTGATGTCAAGTAAAATAATTAATCAGCGAAGACTGAATGTTATAGCAGTTGTCATAGCATTAATAATAATAATAATATAGTTCTTTATTAAAGAAACGTGATCTCAAATTATAGTTCCTGAATATTCCATAATTGTAATAAGGAGACTGAACTTTAACTAACTTCAATATAAGGCAAGGTTTGATTTTTTTTTCTATCGTTTATTGTCAATATACATGTTGCGCCGACCCTTAGACTATGGAAACTAGAATTTCTTCCATCCTCTAAGCGCCGACCCCACCTAGCGTGGGATAAGGACAGGAAGAAGAAGAAGATTGTTTATTGTCAATTGAAATGTAAGGGTTCATAACTAATATGTCTGGGAATTAAACAAGTAAATAATACAGGAATTCAGGAATTTTCTTTGTTTTATTCCAATGTTATAAATGTACGAAATTAATATATCTATATAAAATACTATATTGTCTCATCTCTTTATATTCCCAATCCAATTAACACTTCGTCCGACTTGGGAAATAGAAATAATTTATTCTTTGAATAAGCAGTTGTGGGACTCGAACTCTTGCCGTAGCCTATCGTGTACGCTTGTAATGGCATTACTCAGTTGCTAACACTATAGAAGGGAAGGCAGCGAGAAAAGAGGAAAGTAAAAAGGGAAGGGATGGAATTAGGCCACCGACACTCTCAAAAACCTCAAGAAATGCTGCATGCTGTCAATTTGCGTCGATGTTTAGTAAGAAAATACTAACAAATGTAAGTTTCGACTGTATTAGAAAATAGCATCAATATGAAGTGTATTCTTAGCAAAAACTGCAGTAACCTAATAGATACTGCAGTTATTTATTATATATATTATTATTAATTTGTTTTTGAATACGTAGTTCCTAGATTAATTAGCAGTACGATATTTATCTAAATAATAAGTGCAGTATCTAAGGTACTTACTGATGTTATGGTTAGGAGGATCAGTTGTGTTACTAGAGCAGCTATCAAACATAAGTATAATTTTAAAATATTATCATACATAACCTTAGCATACATATATAAATATCACCTTACAATTCTTCATTCTTTTACCTTTCTATTGATATATGGCATGTCGCTGTAACTTGCCTAGTTTTGAAGCTAGAGTAAATTTTAAATTATTTTCTATAACCACGTTTTTCTCGAAAAGCGATTTCACTTATATACTGCACTATTAGTTAGGAAGGCAGAAATTTCATATTGAAGAAGAATTCATAGATATCCACGACCATTAATAACTGATTACCTTTTATGTCTACTATGGTTCGTAGTGGGCGTTTCTGGAGAACGCATACCCTTTTGGACTCGGTTGAATTGCCCCACATTGTAATACCATAGGACATCAATGAGTGGAAGTATGCAAAGTACGTTTGCCTCGACACCGCAGTGGACACAAGGGGACGCAGTTTCCGCAGTGCGCATGTAGCACCTCCAAGTTTCTCTAACTGAAACTGAATGTAAACCCAAGAACTTGTATGTGTTGCAAAGTGGAACCGCGGAGGTGACTATTGGAGAACAACACTAGGTTCGACTTAGACGTGTTGCAGAAGACCATTCACAAACCTGACTGTACTTGTATGTTACTTTTTCGTCCAATTCTGTGAAGCTTTTAACACACACTATAACAGTAGTGTCATCTGCAAATAGAACTACCAAGGCCTCCGATATATAGTGCGCAAGATAGTTAATGAACGTCAGGAACAACGTATTACCCAAGGCCGATCCTTGAGGGATGCCGATGGTGATATCACCAGCGGCGGAGTTGGTTTTTTGCTGTCCGTGCAGACTTGAACTGTTTGTTAAGATTTTAATAAATCGCTGGCAACTCCGGTTTCACCATACATAACAAATTTTTGTATTAGTAATTCATTCCCAATAACATCGAACGCCTTTGTGAGGTCACAAAAAATCTCTGCTGTTTTATACCCATCATCAATGCTGGTAATGATAGAATCCATCTCACTTTGCGCAGCATCGTTAGTTGGTAAGAATGTATTTGTAAGAATTTTAAAAAGTCACTAATCGATCTGTAATTACTAATTAAAGAAGACAGTTTAACGAAACTATTACAAACTAAACTATTATACGCAAACTTAATACTTTTGTAGATTTCATTGGCCCTCTGTGAGAACTGGATGAGCACACGTTAAGTTATTTTATCTTTTGTTTTATATTATTACAAATAGAAAGATTGGTTTCTAATGGGTTTCTACAAATAATTGTTTTAGAACTACTACATGCGCACACACGTCATATGACACCTATATAGTGCATGTGAATTATGTTTTTAGCAGCAAGTCATTTTTGACGCTAACAAAATGAGTTTTAATATTGCAAGAAAATCTATTAGGTCTAATGTTCTGATAATAATTAGATAGCAGGTATATACCACATCTTACCGCATACCACGTGTCTTGGGTGGCAGAAGTGGTGTAATAGACGAAAGGGGTAAATGATTATTTAGAATATCACAATAAAAAAATTTATTATTCTATATAACATAACATCGGACCGTAACCATAGAATGAAACGACTGTATATTACATTTCATAATGTTTAAGCTATACGAGAGGTACCGGGCTCCTAACAGATACACAAAGGACATACACCTAATGTATAACTACGAATAATTTATTAATTATAGTGTATAATAAGAACCTTTATACATAGGCAATAAAAATATATAACGTAGCCTATTAAAACACAAGAATTTGTAAGGTTTAGCTATATTGGTTGATAGCCGTAAATTAAAAACTATTGTTCAATTTCTTATTATGTCCATAAACAAAATAATAAGTAGATAATGTACTTTAGCATAATAATAGTGAATGAGATTAATGTTGACATTAACGCCATTTTTAATAACTTGGTTACTGTAAAAATTACGATTAAAAATAGCGTTAATTGTACTTAGAGCGCCGTCAAATTAGCCACTTACAGCAGCATCTAATTTATAGGCGCCCTAAGGCGTACACCACTTTTATCAAACGTAGTATTCTATAAAATTATAAGTCCGTTTTCAACTTTTAAATGGAATTAGTAGTGTTTATTGTTCAAATTCAGCAATATTACGAGCTTTTAATTAGAGCTTGTAACTACAAAACAGGGGGTCTCCCGTTCTCCGTCTCTTCTTGGCGGTAGTATAAGGTTGTGACAAAGTATTCTATAGCTCGGTTGTGACAATGCAATTTAGCTAAGTGTAAAAATAGCTATAAGAAAGATTGTGACAAAGTATTCTATCTAGCTCGTTAACTAGATTTCAATTTGCCTAGATTGTTCTTATTTATTTATCACGTCAGTATATTGTCAATGGACAAAGTAAGATAGAACAATTACGAGAAATAAACAAAGAACATAGGATATAATGGACAGTACAGTGTTGGGATTATAAAAAGACCACCCAAATAATAAGGCTTGAGTCGTAAACGGGACTTAGAAAATTAGGAGTCTGGTACCTTTGCTTCACAACTTTAAAATTATCCTTAAGATTATGATTTGCTATATATTTTATTAACCGACTTCAAAAAAGGAGCAGGTTCTCAATTCGTCTGCATATTTTTTTGTATGTGTTACGCGATTTGTGAGTTCTTTTTTTTGTTGGAAAGAGGGTACCACAGTAATGACCCCATTTAAATTTGAAAAAATATTCCTCTCAAAGGGTGACAAACTAGGGGATGAATGACTTTTGAGGTCGGTTTTTTTAGTACTCATTACTGAGATTATTTGAAATATTGTATGTATGCGTAAGTTAGTGATGAATAAAAACAAATATTAATTAAATACCAACAATAAGGCAGTTAACAACATTTTCAAAGTATTATTCTGTGTCTGATTGTTATAGACGCCATTTTGAAAGTACCTGAATTCCTTTGCATGTATATTCTATCAGTTTTAAATATTATAATTCATTCGTAGTAAAAAAATCGAACTTACCAATAAAATGGTTCACAATTCAAAATAATATTTATTATTATACATAGCAGTATGTATTTAGGGGTACACTAGTTTTTTTTTTTTACTAGGCGTGCATAATGGAGTAGGGATCATTTTAGAGTTGTAAGCGTGACCGTGTGTTGCTTGCTTTTACATGAAATCGTCGTAATCGTCCTCGAAAGTGCCATATGTCTCGGGATCCAAATGAGACTGGAACAAAAATAATACAGGAGTTGAAAAACATTAGCAGTACTTTTTCTTTTTAGTCTTTTTCTTAGCGTCTGACATGGTTGGTGGGAGACGAGAACCCAAGATATGAGAACACTAACTGCCCTCAAAACCAACGAATATAATCTAATATTGATTATTTTAAACTAAATGCTTTCTCCTTTGTAATAAAAGTTGTTAACACCGAAATGGTTAATTATATGTCCATTGTATTATCACAAAAATATGTATTTCATCCTTAAATACCCTAAAAAAGCCAAGTCTTGTTTTACTATGAAAATATAATGTTTTCCGCGGTGCCATACAAAGTACACTTCTGCGCTCACATTTGACACGGTCGATAGCAAAAATTGAAACCTCATGGTGGGTAATTTCAGATATATTGTTAGGGTCACATATTTATCTATACTTATCTGAAAGTGAGATAAGGGATAACATTACCGCTTACCTCATTACGAGATAACAGATAACGTAATACACCCTATCTCTGTTCGTTATGTAAATTTTGTCAATATGAGATAGTATAGAAGATAATTAAGTTATGTAGTAAGTAGTACTGTGTACATAATTTGATAATTTTAACTGGACTTGGGAATAAGTAAACATAACCATTGCTGGTGTTCTGATTTAAGACTGATTATTTCTAGTGCAAACAGTTTTTAAAAAGAAATAATCAGCCCCACAAAGCAGTGGCTCAATTAGTTTGCTTCCAATATGTTACTATATACTCACATTCTCATTATCAAGTTTTAATTTGGCCTTGCCCTTGCCTTTGGCGGGCTTTTTGGTGGTCTTCTCGGCCTTCTGCTTCTCGATATAAATGTTGTCCACAGACGTTTTTATCCTCCGAATGTCGGCGGATTGCACTGGAAAAATAAAAGAAATAATTTTAAAAAAAGTTAATCATGTCAAACATGTTCACGGACACACGAAGACTTCCAACATAAGAGTCTCCTAGGTTCGAAAACGGTATCCTAAATTATCAAAGAATTAAATAAATAACGCACACACTCAACATAGCCCCGCACTAGGGAAACCCTGTGTCGCGGGTGCCATGGACACACACATAGACAACCACAAATTACACCCGTTTGCGCGTGAGTTTTCACGAGAGAAATAATTGTAGGCCATACAAATATTTCTCCCGGCCCTGGAATCGAACCTGGGACCTCTGCGTGGCAGTCCGGCATGGTAACCTTTCGGCCACGGAGGCAGTTATATAAATTACTGAATTACTAGCTACATAATTAGTAGCAGTAGAGCTTGTGAATCCTATTTCCTCCTATTTCTGCCGCCAAGCAGTATTGTGAGCATTACTGCGTTCCGGTTTAGAAGGGTAAGGTGCTGGTGTAATTACAGGCACATGCGACTTGTAAACTTATGTCTCAGGGTGACGGGCGCAGTGGCAGTACGATTTGAAGCTCTGAGTGGCACTGCAGCTGCTATGGACAGGTGTGTCGCTTACCACCAGGCCGCATCGTCCCGTTACATGGTATTAAGAAAAGAATAATGGTCAAGAGAACAACTTGCCAACTTCAATGTGGATTGTTTTATGACAGTGAACCACGTGTTGGGTTATACTATTTGGACTTAACTGCCTCTGTGGCCGAACAGTTACCATGTCGGACTGCCACACAATAGGTCTCGGGTTCGATTCCCGTGCCGGGAGAAATACTTGTATGGCCTACATGTATTTCTCTCGTGAGTTTGGGTGTAATTTGTGGTTGTCTAGTACAGACATGGCAACACTGCCCGCGCTCCGAGCGGGCCGCAGCCGTAAAATTAAAAAACAAAAAATCAAAATCTCTCTTCACGAAACGATGGCCGTCGTCGCACACGTCGCTAAACTTCCACTGGGCCTATACAGTGGTTGTTTATGTATGTGTCCATGGTACTCGCGATACAGGGCTTCCCTAGTGCTTGGCTATGAGTGTGTGCGCGTTATTATATTATTATTTAAGAACACCTAATGAGGTGTATAGCATGCATGAATGAGATATACTGCTGTCTGTATGTACTGGCAAATAGTACATATGCCCACGAAACGTCACCTTGAAAACCAGCCTAAATGACAATACGAATGCATTTTTGAAAATCATCAGGTCTTCAAAAACACAAACACCATAACTAGATATAATATAATAAATGTACAGGATATGACCTTTCAAACCAGCAGGTTGAATTTCGCATTAGAGAGTCAAGGCAAAATGTACTGTGGCATATTGATGGATTTCTTCCAAAGTTATATCACCCTTTTATTCTTTGTGCTGCATAGTAAGCCTTATCAGTCACAGTATTAGAGACTATAAATTATAGTATCTATTGTGACTTCTGATATCTTGATAAACATTATCGAAAGTTTAATGAGTGCAACATTATGAAATAAGTGTATTATAGGTAAACTTACTTTGAACAATTATACCCCTAAAAAGTTCCTCAACGAACACGGGAAATTCTTCCTTTGTCTTGTACAAGTTGATTTTTTTGCAGAGCATGTCCGAGAACTCGGTGAACTCCTCCTTGTTAGTCGGGTGGAAGCTATCCAGCCTACCACCGCTGTCTCCTGATATACCTGTAAGGATAAATAATAAATACCTTAACTAGAATTTCTCTAAATCTCCAGTAATTAACACCAAAAGTCCACCATTAAATAACCAGTAATTGAAACTCATCAATAAAAAACGCATTATTATGACATAAAATTTTGTCTTAAATCTTATAAGAAATTAATTTAAAAAATTTTGAACACTAATGCTTGTTCTAATGTAAGCCGTACATTCTTTGAAATATATTTTCGTTATTCCGTTTAATAGCGTCGGAGCTTCCATAAAGTGAATGAAATTGTAGCGAGGAATGTATGGTAGTTTTAGCTATTATTGTGCATTCCTATATTAAATACATTTGTGGTTCTTTATAATGTTATATACAGACAGGAAAGGCCGCACATGAAAAAATTTGCTGTTTTGAGAATGGCAGTAATATGTTATGTATGTTATAAAAATATAATATTATAATTAAGTAATTTAATAAAATGAAATGCATAATAATAATATCACAGAGTAAATAAACGCAATTATTAAGATTTATTTGACAATAAATGATATTATTATTATTATTATACAATACCAGAATAATTTGATGATTAATTAATAATTTATTGATATTTAATTAATTTTTAATTGATAAATTATTTGCAATAAGCGATATTATTATTATTAACAGTTAAATAGGTCTTTGATCTTTTCACAACACAATCAACAGAATTTCGCCTCCCTGTCTCATGGGATGCGGGCCATCAGTTCAGGTCCGGGCCTTCTCCAGTTGTTTAACATAAAACTTTAAAAGTTACAAATAGCGTATCTTTTTGCAAAAACGCAGGTAACTTATCCTCTTCAATAACGACATAGTGAACAATAAAAATAAATAATAGAACACAAAGTCCACTGTGGTTAAATTAGTCACAATAATGCGCTAATTAGTCATGGTGATAGTGGCCTCTGATATGACCACACTTCTCGGTACTAGTGGAAACATTAGTTGAATTGCCTGTCCATAATGATGAAAGGAAAGTGATAAGGAGGTAGTGGAAACCCTAAATAAGAAAAATTCGAAAAGAGTAATGCCAGGCATGTGACTGGCAGTAACTATCAATATATACTTATGTAATGCATAAACAAGCTCACATAATGCAATACCTTTTAGGCATAACATACAAACTAGTAGTGCAGAGATTGCGCAGACTTGTCAACCATGCCCATTCTAGTGCACATGGCTAACTACAGGACTAAATCTTGGTGTCTACCTCACTCCCTATATCTTCCAACCAAATGATATCAATAATACACACTATGAATTGTTCGCCATACACCCGTTGTGTCATAGCAGAATATCTTAAAAAATTTTGAAAGTTCCGTTATTATAGTGTTTGAACTTTGAGTAAAAATCTTTACAATTGATTAGGTAAAACAAAAATGCGTGTTTACTTACCAAATGTCTCCATTGCAAGTCGGAGATCAGATTCCTCCTGTAATTTCTGTTGACGGAGCTTCTCAGCCAACCTCTCTTCAGGTGTCAGATTCTCGACCAACTTCTCCATGGCTAGCCGTTCTGCTTTCTCACGTTCTTGGCGCTAGAAATTTAAGAATAAATGCCAGTTGATAATTAATTTTATTTTATTGAATTGCCCATTAAATTGCCAATGTTGTATGCATAAACTCAGCATTCTGTGGATTCTTGTCTCAAGAAAACTTGCCAAAGTGTGCAGTATATTTAGTGGTTAACCTCCTCCAGTTTATTGTTTCCTGGTAAGAACAATTAGAGGAAACAGTCTCTCTCTTCTAGTCATAGTTTAGGAACCAAAATTTGAGTGGAGGTAATAGGAGTGAAAAATGGACCAATTGGTACCCACATGATGGAAAATGTAACTGAGGGTGTCAACATCAAAGATGGAAGGATGAGCTGAAGCTGGACCATGTTGGAGTAGTTACTGATAGAGCGCACTGGGTAGATCTGTAGGAGGCTTATGCTAAGAGGCATGCTGAGTTAAGAGATATAATGTAAAAATTTAAAATGCAATATAAAATTGTAATGTAAAAAGTATTTCTAACTCAACGTATAAGACTTAATAAATAAATAAATAAAATAGGAGTTAACTATGATTTTTAGTAGTGAATTTGGAGTGCTTATATTGGGTAACATCCCCAATATCATTACAATTGTACTCATAGAATACTGAATTCCCCAATTTGAGAAAGTCACAATAATTAACTTCCGCATTTTTATAGCCATCACATTTTATGTGTAGGGTTAATACAAACAATGTCACATGACTCTATTACTAATGTCATCAACAACGACTCTTGTTCCTTCACTTCTATAACATATGTGATAATTCATCAATTTTAGTTTAGTACAAAAATATGTCACATGCAAAACACAGGAGCAGAAATGGGGGTAGTTGGTGAGGATGCTAGTGCGTTTGAACTACGAAACGTTTAATATCTGATAAGTCAAGGAACAAATGTTGTGTTAAAGATGTTAGTAGTACTACAAAGTATTTTACAATAACTCTCTCACAAAACATGCCATCTGGTATGTAGGTGCTAATATAATTTTTGAATGTGTACACCAAATGACATTTTTATCTGTGGAATTATAAAAATTGGATATCTAATTAGGTATACTATCACTTAACATTCTTTCGATCTATATTAAAATTCAAGGTCCAGGTGGTAACAATTTCCTAATTGACCTAGAAACAACTTGTTAAACTAAACAAGCTCTGCCAACTTGATATCATGGCCTTGTAAAACACTCTAGGAGGCATATGTTAACACATTCAACTTACCTCTTTTTCTGCTATTTTATCTATTTTCTTTTTAGGCTTTGGAGGGGGAGGGACTACTTCTTTTTTTTCCTCATCTTTCTTTTCTTCTTCCTCGTCCTCCCAACTTTCCTGGAAACAAGGGCTGTCGTCAACACGTAGGCAATAACATTGAGGTTATGTTCAGTTCACTACGCGAAACGCCCTAACAAATTATTTTGTGCCAACGTTTTACTATTTGGCATCCAAACACTAACCTTGACGATCTCCTCCTCGTCTTCGCCCGCCCATTTATTCGACGAAGTCAACGTGGTCGGAAGTTTAGGCTCAAAATTATCCGAGTCTGGAAAATTCACACAATGACATCATACATTTGCTTCGAAACTAAAAAAATCAATATTAACTGCGTAAAAACACCACGTACCCCACGATACATCCATGATTGCAGACCTCTAAATAGCACCAGTAATTTATTTTCCCTAACGTTTCACGTGAAGACGAACTCGTACAGCGGAGTAACCAGCTGCAATGATGCCTTTTTTATCACAAGATGTCTCCAGGGTCGGCGACAGAGAATTTGCAAACAATAATATTCTCAGGCGAATTTTGTCAAACGACTGAGGCTTTTCTGCAATGACCGCGACCGGAATGAGAAACTATGGACAAACCACATAATTTTGGCGAATTTCCAACATAAATATAATCAAAATTTGATAAGCAAAAATATGACTCCATTGCAGACGATAATTTCCGAATCACTAAAATTATTCAATATGGCGGAACCGATGTTGCTATTTTGTTTTTCTTTGAATGAATGACTGATCAAGTGATCTGCAAAATGAACGAAAAGCTCTGGAACGGACTCTAAGGGAACGGTATGTACATACATCTTCATTTCCGATTTGTTCAAGATTGTTTTTTTTTACAATAGCAATTCGTAGTTTACTAAAAAGTTTTGGGGATTCGTTCTGGACCTTTTGGAGGGAAAAGTGTCGTTTTTATTTTGACTTTCAATATTTTGTGAAATCTAGTTTAAAGTGGAATAGGATAGTGCTATTGTGACTTAATCGAAGATTAAAACGCGAAATTATGCGAATCTCGAACTAAAATACTCGTATCGGCCCGTTTTAAGGAATCCCGAGTCAATCCAAGCACGCTGCCTCAAATTGCCTATCCTCTTTGTGGCGGCCATATTTACAGAAACATAATTAAACTTCATGTTTAGGCTGATGGCTTTCCCAAAGCCTTAATAAAAAAAAAATAAAAAAAATAGAAGTTTTGGGTTTTGTTGACGAATTAGCGCTGGAATACATGTCCGATTTCGTGTCTGACAGCCGGATCCGACTATGGGATCGTATTCACTCAATACATGTCCATGCGTCCAATTTTTACGTCAGCCTTTTTCTGAACTTACTACAGTGTTGCCAATTTGTGGGAATTCCCCAAATGCAGGGAATTCTAACTAAACAACTCGACTGGAGATTTCGTGAGTATTGACACTATGTGGAAAAAATGTCCCCGATCACTGATAAAAACACTATTTATTTGTTTGTCTATGAACGATATCATTTTTTTTTCAACGTTGCATATTCCCATTATAATCAGTCAGTGCGTGTTGAGCGCGCGACCCTTCCTCACATAATGTCCGGTCCCCGGTATGAAAAAAAGAAATCAGCTATTGCTAACCAAAGCCAAGCAGTTGGTATTTTAACACCACAACTCTTGCCACTCATTAAGTTTAAACATTAAGGTATAACCTTAATTCAACTTGTTGAGTTATTTCTAATTAAAGAGTAACGTATATGGTCACATTTTAATTTTCTTAATTTGACATATATTTAATTATTAATAATAATATAAAATATTGAGAATAAATAATAATGCTGAGAATATATCAATATTATTACATGACGATGATGAATATGAACTTTGCTCTCAAATTTTTTTACCTTGATTTTTGGGGATTTTTAATAATTAGCATTGGCAATGCAGCAATTCGGAGGAAAGAATCTGACGTGTATTTTGTCTCCCCGCAAAAGTATAGAGAGAGCGCCTTCAGACAATCGGATTAGCAAAAATATCGGACGCTACTTCCGACTCGGAATCGAGTCTTTAAACAAATATGTAACGCCTTCCGATAGACGGATCAGACTATCGGAAGGAAAAATCGGACGTGTATTCCGCACTTAAAAGTCAATGTCAACTGTCAAAACAAAATCGCGAAATTTTGAATTTTTACTTCAACTGGACGTTGGCGTCGTTCGCTATATTTACATTATTTTTACAAAACTACCGTATATAGTCATTGTGAACCGTTTTTGAACTCTGACAGTGGCAAAGTCATCGTGGAATTCGATGGAAACGTTATAAAAAATTAGAATTTTTGCCAAGTCAAATAAATATATTAACGAGTTTATTTGCATAATACTTGTGAAAATGTTGTCAACTTCAGAGAAACTGAGCTTCTTGCGACCACTCTGGGCTCTACTTAAAAAGCATTTGGTAGAAAGAATTCGGTGTTACCCCCGAACTATCTGCGAACTTTTCAGTGCTGTTGCAATTTATTCTATTTTGATTTTATTGGAAATAGTCCTTGCGGAGGAATATGCACAGACTACTGCATTAGTAAGATAATTCAGCATAATCTATAGATAGTTTTTCGGAATTTATGCACGAAATTTTAGTTTGAAATTTACCATGAGCTTTCTAGTAAAGGACAATATCGTGTGTGAATTTGCCGCCCAAGTCCTCTCACTGTGAGAGGAGGCCTGTGTCCAGCAGTGGGACTTAGAAAGGCTACTTATTATTTATTTTAAGAAGACGTAAGACTATTGGGCTTAGGAAGGTATTGGCCTATTTGTGTTGTTTTTGAAATGATAGTAGGAGGGCTTCCATTCTCATTTTCGTCCATTTGCAGGTTTCTAGCAGAAGTTCAGATGCAGAGGATGTTGTTGTCCTGTTTACGCCAAACAACAGATTCACTGCAATGCTCATGAAATATGTCTGTGTGGAGAACTCCGCATTTGCATTGAGTAAATATTTATGTATTAAAATTTGATACCTTAAGTATATCGAGTAATCTGAGTAAAGTATCTTTAATCAATGAGTTAGCAGAATAATTAAATTAATTGCCGTTTATTAGCTTCTATATATCGATACCAGCCTCCGTAGCATGCCTACGCATGATAGTCGCGACGCGCGCGATAAAATTGAAATAAACACGCGCTATTGACTGTCTCAATTAGATCTAACTTAGATAGCCAATAGTGCGCTTATTTCAATTATATCGCGCGTGTCGCGACTATCGTGCACAGTCATGCTACGGGGGCAGAAAATAAACCACGGTTTTTCAGGGGAGCCAAAAACGATTTTATGTTTTTGAATCTGTCTATAACTTTTTACTTTCTGCTCCAATTTTGATTGTGTCAGGGCAAAATTTCTTAGAATTTCCTGTTCTTTCATGCTATAAACGAAAGATTTAGGAATGCCCAGTTTTAATAATACCAATCTATAGAGCGGGAACTTCCGAATCCAATTATATATTTAACTCATTTTCGACAAAATATCGCTTACGTTAATTGATACTTGGTATCGATATGTAGATAAACAAGACAGTTAAGTCAAATATTATTATACATATACATAATAATACATAACTGGTAATATAATAACATTGATATCAGGTTCATATCGTCGATGTTTTGTAGAAAGAGCGTAAGCGACATTTCGTCGATTTTTCAAGGGATCGTGTTTTTTAGGTTATGACGACTAATATTTTAAAATATTTACGTCCAATATTCAATTTTATCTAAAGATAATTAAAAACAAAATTTAATTTTAAAACATTGCGTAAATATTTTAAAACAATTGTTAAAACCTAAAACAAGCTCCTCTGAAAAATCTACGTAATGTCGCTTATAACTTTGTACAAAATACCAGCGAAGCATGTCAAGCTTAATACTTTAGACTTTGGATAGTTCTTATTGCCAGTGGCACGGAGTTAAAATTAATTCTTAAAGTGTCAAGCCTATTTTTATTAAGATGTATATTTCTTTTATTTACCTATAATAAGTACATAGTTATAGTCTACTTAGAAAATTATATGAAAGCAGGAAGGTTATTGAATGTATAATAGATATTTTGGGACTAAATCTTCAATATTGCAAATGCAAAATCCTCTAGACTTCTTTTGCTGTGCCACATTCTCCTTGACATAAAACATCTCTCTAAGTGGAGATTTCTTTTAACCGACTTTAAAAAAGGAGGAGGTTCGCAATTCGATTGTGTTTTTTTGTATGTATGTTTCGTGATAACACTTTTATATATAGTTCTATATCTCTTTCATGTATAATATTATTTAGATAATTTGTGAACCGATTTTAATGATTCTTTTTTTGTTGGAAAGAGGTTACCTCAGTATTGGTCCCATTTAAATTTGAAGAAAATATTTTAGAGGTGGAATGTGTGAAGTGTGGTAAACCAGGGGTTTCGCGTACTTTCCGGTAACCGATTTCAATAGAACTTGACAAACAGGTGTAATTTCACGAACTTTCGAGGTCG
>NW_020653411.1:0-16421 GCF_003589595.1 Hyposmocoma kahamanoa
CATGTCACTACGTTTAAATAGGTTGACTTGGGACATTTTTTTCGTGGTTTTTGTATTAGACCCGTCGTCCATTTATTTGTAAGTCAATGGCTATGTTACAAAAATTCGCTTTCGCTCCGTTCTACCGCAATATAAATTGAGCCTTACTGTTGTCACCTGTATTGGCGGCACTGGTGGCGGCGAAAAACTAGCGGTTTATATTTTATTTTATTTATTTTCCTGAAACAACCAAAAAGCAAATTTGAAAAACATAGTACAATAATAACGACATGTCTCTTAATTATGTTTCACAATATTGAGCCGTAATTAGTCAACATTTAGTCTCTTTTTGTTTGCAAATAATTGGGTTTGTTATCCAATTTATTTGGCGTTGTTTTCGTTCTTTGGTCTATTTTTAACCATTTAACATCACTCGCCATAGAGAAACAACTTCAGTTACGCAGTGTTATTTTTTTTAAAGAAGATCTTAATGATGTCTTTGTTTAAACATAAAAAAGGGCGAATTGTAGCCTAGTTAATAAACGGTTGCTTCCCAATTGAAGTCGACGGTCCGAACACCCGACCTCTGAGGGCATATGCCTACTTATGACCTTAATTTCTTAGCTACATATATTTTGCAAACATTTATTAGCAGTGCCACTCGTTACATGAAGGAAAACATTGATAAATTAAACATAGATAAATGTTCCTTGGAACCGTGTTAAGTCCCCAACCGCGTTGGACCAGAGTCGTGGACTGTAGCCCAAATCCTCTATTAAGATGAAACCCATGGCCAGCAGTGGGACATATCGTACCTCGGGTATAACAGTGACTTAACTTATTATTATTAATCAACCCATTATGTCCCACTATCGGGCAATGGCCCGCCGTGGATTTACAATACATATTTAGTTGTAAATAGTTTTTACCCTCGAATTTAGGCACTAATGGGTTTTAACCCGATTTAAGACCGGCGTTATTAAAGCACCGGTTTGAAACCCGGGCGCTTGCTCATCTCTGGCCACTGCAAATAACTCTTCACAATTCTTTCGAATATTCTATAAGCTTCTCCATTGGATCAAGTCTAATACTTCGCTCTACAAATTACTGTTAGTCAAGTTTGTGATAAGCAAGCTATGCAGGTGTTGCTACACATGCCTATCTTTGAAAGTTATGTAACGTTGTTATCTGTGCTTATTATTCTTAGTTACATTTAGAGGTACACCACGTCCAACCTTAGTGTAATGCTTTAAAAAAATAGGGTGTTTGTCCACAATTCCATTTAAGTGTAAAGATGACCTCGGTGACCCAACGGGTTCCACCTTTTGGTCGCTGGATGACGACGTCCCGGTAAGATCAATTTAGGAAACGAAATTTTATTACAAGGAATTTCTTCATTTGAGACCGAGAAGAGCACACATCAAAACATCCAATGAACACTATGCTCCCAGAATTTCGAGAAACAAAAAAGGGAATTCGAAAAAAAAAACAATCAGTGTGAAAAGAATAAGTAAGTAAATAATTTATTTGTGCATAAAAACACATACAAATAAATAAACAAACAAAAATCAAAATAACAACAGAACAGGTACAATAATTAAGTTGTTGAGTTATGGGTCCATGCTACTAATAATTAGCATATATATAGCCCCACTGCTGGACACAGACTTCCAATCACATTGAGAGGGCTTGGGCTTCCGGTTCCACGAGAATCCAATGCGAACTTTAAATTTCACACTACATCATTAAATTGCTTTCGAAATTTATGCAGTTCTTCACGATGTTTTCCTTCATTGAAAAGCTCATAGTAAATTTCAAATTATAAATTCCAAAAACTGAGAGATGCAAGCCCGGATTCAAACCCATGATCCTCTGCTTGAGAAGCAAACAAATAATATAATACTATACACGTACAGATACCCAATCTCATACTAAAAATTGTCGCACTCATAACTCCGCTTAGTCGGACGTTTATTTTAATTCTTAACCGCTGGTAAATAAATGTTACCAAGTAAACTCGCGATTTGTAATGATATTCGAAAACGCCAACAGATGGCAGCAATTATATTTTTGTCAACTTTATTGCTCTTGTTTCAACAAAATTCAATAAAATGCCATCTATGCAGTTCATTGCAAACTAACAAATCAAAAAGTATAGTATTATAGAAACCTTCGATTTGTTAACTTTGTATCTTGAACGACAGTTTAATGTTTTCATCAATTCAATTATATCATAATTATAAATGATTGTTAATTGAACATTCCTGAAATGTTGTTTTTATACTTTTGCATTTCTTTTTTTATATTTTATAATACCTCAAGTTTTCCAGATCAAATACTTTTTATTTTTTTTTACTTTATCCAACTGTCGCCATCTAAAGCTTTTTTTACAAAAAATAAGATTTAATTTATTTTAAACATCTAATAAAGTTAATTTGTATGAACTGGTACCTCATGGTAAGAATGAAGTCACACTAGTGTTTTCCCAACTGCAATGCAGCTACAATTTGTGATTAGGATGCAGTTGGCATGATTACACATCACAAGTGCTAGCTGACTATATTTTTATTTTTTACATACATATACCTCAGGCCCTTTTCTTTTTTTTATGATACTAAGTGACATTTACCAAGTGCGCCTGGTATTAAGCAACATACCTGTCCATAGCAGTGGCAGTACCACTCAGAACTTTTAACCGCAAATATCAGAGGGACTGCCACTGCGCCTGTCACCCTGAGACATAAGTTGACAAGCACCCTTCAAAATACAAACATAGCAGAGCTCTACTGTTACTAAATTTCCTAGAGACACACGGTTTCCATAACGATTTTGGTGCTGTTGATCATCCACCATTTTTAATTTTTTTTTTTTTCATTTATAATAAAAAAAAATGCCAGACAAGTACTCTGTGTCTTAATTACGTTTTTTTTAAAATTATGTTCTTTACTTATAGTACAGGGAATTCCCTGTACTATGAGTACCAGACGAACATAATTCACGACAGGGCACTACCTAGAAACACACAGAGCAGAACCTATTTAGAAAAGTCCATTTCCCCAATTGGCCTTTCGCATCCAACGCCCACAATGTAAACCGTTAGGCCACCGAGAAAAAATTACCAAAATCTTTAGGGACAGTGTTTGGCTTTAAGATGTATGACGTGTTAATATTACTATAGCTATTATTATGCAACAAATAATTATTATCTGCAATACCGCAATCCTTGAAGACAACAGTCTTCGAGTATTGCGCGTTGCCAGCGATGACCTACGGCTCTGAGACGTATTTACTTACTACGGGCCTCTTAAAACAGCTCAAAGTCCCTCAACGAGTCATTGAACGAGCTATGCTTGGTATTTCTCTATGCGATCGGATCAGAAATGAGGAGATACGTAGAAGAACGAAAGTCACCGACATAGCCCAAAGGATTGGCCAGTTGAAGTAGCAGTGGGCAGGGCACATAGCTCGTGGAATTGACGGCCGTTAAGGCAGAAAGGTTCTCGAATAGATACCACGAACTGATGGCCCCAGGATGCACGTTGCGTTCGACCGGCTAGTCTGGCATTCTCTGGGGGAGGCCTATGGTTAGCAGTGGACGTCTTCCGGCTGATATGATGATGATGAAATATTATCTAAACCGTTTACTTCTTTGAAAGGATTTTATTTATTTACTAGTGCGTTTCTTGTGCCCTACACAATATTCACAACCATAATTCCGAGCTAGAGCCATCTTGCTCCGTTTATATCCTTCTATAATGTCTTCGTACATACATAAGTAATTGACATCAAATTACACCGATTTACTACATTCCCTGTGTTGAATATGTAACCGTCGCTTGCGTAATGCAAATTTTGATTTGCATAAACATTCTGCGGCATTGCCACGTTTTGTTGTTATTTCGACATACGAATTTGCGGTGCTCACACCATCGCATCGGCCTGGCTTCCACTTTAGGACTTTTTTGTAACAATTTGACGTTTTAATTTGTAACTTGTGTTTCATTAGTTGTTTATATAAGCAATAAGGATTAATGGCTTTAGAAATCACAGAGTAATTAATTATATAAATCATCAAATCCGTTTATGAAAGAGAATAGGACATTTTTATTACTCACTTAAAATTATTACAATGTTTTGAATATAGTATATTAAGCGGGGTACTCACTAGCGAACTGTAACCGTAACCTTTGCATGTAATGGTACTGTACCAAAAATCACAATGTGTATCGAGCTTGCCGCGAGCGGAAAGTGTGCGGTTTGCAGGGAGCCGTCGATAACCAGGTATTCTAGCGAGTGAAGACAGTTTCACGCGTGTACAATAGAACCACATTACTGTATTTGTGACGTTTAATTATAGCTCGAAAATGAGTACCCGGCTTTAAAATTTATTTTCCAATATAATTTAAATATAACTTATAATAATATATCCAATATACCTGAAGTGTGAAAACAATACTAACATTACAATCATCGTTCAGCTTTTAATCCCATAATAACAAAATTTTAAAAAGTTAAGCAAGTTTAACAAACGTATATAGTAACAAATGGAAGAAAAACTATTATAAAACTGAATAAACTAAATAAAATCAAAATGGAGGACCACTTAACAAAATACATAGTGTACAACAAAACACCAAAACAGAATATGGATTATGAAGCTATGAAAACGCAGAAGAAAGAAAATGCTGGAAAAGGAATCATAGACAAGAGACTACTTCTTCTTTCTCCTGAATTAGGTAAGTTTTTCTGTTTGTAGCTGAAAGGGTCTATTTTCATCCTATAGGGTGTAATTACAGGGTAATTTGTAAAATACTAACTACCTCCCAGTACTTAAACAACGATTTTTGGTCCTTGACTTCTGATAAATAATCAGATTTTATTTCGCACAAAATTAAAAATCTCTCTAAACGGTGATAACACTATACTACAAAAGAAAGCGCTAGCGTTAAATACCACATGCAAAACGCAGGAGCGGGGGTGAGGGTTATCCGGGAGGACGTTTGCATTTTGGACTTACTACTATACAAAAACAGATCTAGAAATTATCAAATATACAACAAACATTTAAAAAAACATATTTTGATGAATTTATTATGTTTTGACAAAAGCTATGGAACAGTATGTCGTAGCAATCGTAATGATTTATTTATAGGGTGTCAAAATTACCGACAAACGACGTGAAAACTTTTTTCTAATATCAACCAATTCGAACTAATGCATCAAGTTTTAGTTTTGTTCTGTTCTGTGATTGGTGACTAAAAGCAGGGCGCAGCCACTCGTTCGAGCTTACACGATAAGTGCCTACCGATGAGTGTATCACCGACAGTGCAAGCGCTCAGACAATTATTCCATTTACATTACAATCCTTATACAACACCAGCATTCGGTTCCGCACGACTCCACACAGCGGCCAACGTTATTTTCACGTCTCTCTGAGTGCGTGCACAGGTTCCTTTATCCTCGTAGTGAGCGCCTAGTATCATTCGTTAGATTTAGAAGGCTTCTATAGCGTAAGTATGTAGGTAGGTTTCGTTTTTGTATGAGAATGTTGTATCTGTTACGTAGTTATTAAGTAATCTGTGCTCAAACATCAATATCTGTGACGCTATTTAATTGACTTCTCGTCCGATCTAGGTGCATAGAAACAAACATTTTGTGGATGTTAGTTCTCGAAATGACGTGTTTGAGCGCAAATAGATTTTCGAACAAGGCAGACTGAATTCAATGAACGGAGTCAGATTGAGTCACGATGACTGTTATATGCTTAGACTATCTAGGCCATTGCTTGAGTGTGATACCTTTGTGTGCCTAGCAGTGCTGACACCTTTGTTGCTTTGTGGAATAATAGTTTATGGTGAATAATGAATTTTTGAAACACAGTGGTAGTGCAGTTGGCTCATAGATTTATATCTATGGATTTAACTATGATTCGGATGAGAAAAAGCAAATAACAATTGTAAAGCATATTAATAACTGCCTCCTTGGCCGAACGGTTACCATGCCGGACTGCCACGCAGAGGTCCTAGGTTCGATTCCTGGGCCGGGAGAAATATTTGTATGGCCTACATTTATTTCTCTCGTGAGTTTGGGTGTAATTTGTGTTTGTCTATGTATGTGTCCATGGCACCCGCGACACAGGGTTTCCTTAGTGCGGGGCTATGTTGAGTGTGTGCGAAAAAAAAAATTGAATCTAAATGTAAGCGAAACGTCTTCAAAACTATTTTAAAACATTATGATAATATATTATCACAATAAATACAGTAGAAGTAGTTATTACCTACATATGTGAGCTCAGTATGCCATTTTCGCTTTGTATAGTATGTTTGTGTCATTCTTTCGTGCAAATTCTTTAAAATCCTAGAAAAACGCCTTATTGTGCTGTTTTGGAGTGCAAAATAATAACCGCGACAAAATTATTACCCGCGGTGGTATTTTATATCACCGAAAAGTCTTATTTTAATATATTTTCGGTTCTAATATAAATCGAGGCATATGGCACATCCATTGTATTTTTCTTCCGTGTATATTATAGTAGTAGCAAAGATCCTTGAGAAAAGAGATCGTCCAGGGAAGTACTGCCACCTTACCTATTTCTGCCACCAAGCTGTAATGTGAGCATCACTGCGTTCCGGTTTGAAAAGGTAAGAGTGCTGGTGATATTACAGGCACATGGGACATATTAACTTTCGTCTCAGGGTGACGGGCGCAGTGCCAGTGCCGCCCCTTAGATCTTAGTGATTTAAAGCAGTGAGTGATACTGATTTTGATTTTTTTTGTTAATTTTCTGTTTATCGTAAGCGCAATGGTAATGTCTCTCAGACCTTTGCAATTTAAAGCTGAGTATGGCACTGTATCTGTTATGGACAGGCGTGTCACTCACCACCAGGTGCGCTTGTTCGCCCCATCATTTGGTCTAATAAAAAAAGATATGGCTAATTAAAAAATGTTTTTTACAGTTTCAACGACTTTTTTGATTATAAAAAGTATTAACATGCTTTATGTATACGTTTCTTATAATTATACATGAAATATCGTACACTCGTGGCGTAATTATGTTTATAAGACCTTAATGTTCACCACATTAAGACAATAAATGAATTCTATTATATTCCATTTTAAAGTAACTCAGATTACTCAAAAAAAGATGCGAGAACTTTTGAAGGTGAGTATAATCATGAAAACAAACAATTCTGATTTTTTTTTTACTCGGAAAGAAATATATTTAAGCGAAAATAAGTTAAATCTGTACATTGGTTTCTATTAGCTATTTCCACAGCTTGGTGACATACGGCATTTTGCTTTGGGGAAATGACGCCTACGTTATTAGAATTTGTATCCTGTGGAAATGCGCTATTATAAATTTATTAACTTTGCCCCAGAATGTCTCTGAGTGATGTTTCGAAATTAACTTTCTTACATTAATTAGTAAGTAATTATGTGAAAATAATAACAATAATGTGTTAAATAAACAAACCAGTCACTATAGCACCGCGATTAACTCCGGGGGAATAATCAGAATACCCAGATCAGAATCAATAATTAGAATCAAAAACAAAGGTGTAGGAACAAGCATGTAGGAAAATTCGTAATGTTCGCTTGTTCGTCCGGTGGCTTAGTTGGCATAGTATCTGGCTTAGTTTGCTGGAAGGCGTTGGCTCGAATCTAGCCGGATCGATGGAATCCGATCTTAGTATTAATAATTATTACTTACAAACTAGAGTAATTAAATTGTTATTGAATTGATATTCAATTTTTTTTGTGAAATTACTCCACTAGTTTGTTATAATTATTAATACAAAGATCGTACACTCAGAAAAAATTCACAAAAATTCAAACAATACAAAAAAATTCAGAGTAATTTCACAAAAAATTGAATATCAATTCAATAAAAAATTAATTAATACAGTGAATAGCGACATCTCTCGCCAGGACCGGTAGCTGTAAAGTTACTAACTGGGTGATAAATCTGCAATAGATTTCTCATAGATGGCGCTACAACTAAAAAGTCGTTGAAAACCAAATACAAAGACACGACGCAAGCACATAGAAAAATTCGGGAGATCCGTTGGTTCGTTCCGTGGCTTAGTTGGTATAGCGTCTGGCACGGTATGCAAGAAGACGTCGGTTCGAATCCGACCGGATCGAAGGAATTTTTTCTGAGTGTTCGATCTTTGTATTAATAATTATAACAAACTAGAGTAATTTCACAAAAAAATAATTGAATGTCATGGTTGTCAAACATCGTGTCCTTCAATACACTTAAAAACTTATAACAATAAAATTTGTTTCCCATATTGGTCTTACAAGGAATCGAACGCTTCTTTAGATTCAGTTTGATATTCTAAATTTGACGTTTGCGAACATTGACTTACAATTATATGGACGTCGGGTCCGCGCTAAAAAGTGTCCGAACTTATAGGGCGCTAAAATCGTATACAGAGCGTCATTCACGTTTTAGTCTTCGTTTGTTCGACTGACAGCGAAGCAAGCAAAATTAGATAGTACTGCGATGACATTACAATTTAAATTCAACGTTTTAGCTTTTTCATATTCCTTTACATGTCACTACGTTTAAATAGGTTGACTTGGGACATTTTTTTCGTGGTTTTTGTATTAGACCCGTCGTCCAATTATTTGTAAGTCAATGTTTGCGAAGTTTAAAATTATCTTTCTTTCTTTTATGTTAACAAGTTTAAAATATATTTTTCCCGATTTGAATCGCTTATATTTGTTTTTTTTTTCAAACAAAAAGAAACGTTTCGGGCTGTTTATAAGTCTAATGGTTCACGGCTGACTGAGATGATGAAGTCATCAACCAGTTACGTCTAATATTTCGATACCTCCAATGAACACTGCGCCATCTTTATTTTTTGCTCATTTTCTGTTATTTTTGTAAACAGCCATATTTATTTATTAATATTATGATTATACTCGCCGAATATTGCGAAAAAAAATAATAAAAGAACTAAAAATAAAATTCGTCAAACGAATTCTGTGAAAAGTAAAATAAAGAAACAAAAACAAAATAAATGCAGAACAGGTCCAAAAACTAAGTCGACGTAGTGTTCATTAGAGGTGTCGATTTATTTGTTTAAACTTTATTGCATACAAAACATTACAAAGGGCGGATTTAATGTCATTAGGCTTTATCTACCAGCCAATTGGAATGGGTTCACAATAATTTTCAGAGACGGTGCATAACATGACAAGCTTAGATTAAAACTGTTATAACTAATGGGTGGTTTGCATTAACATTTTTTTACGATACGAAGTGACGGGACGAACAAGTCGTGCACCTAGTGGTAAGTGACACGCCTGTCAATAGCAGTTGCAGTGCCTTGACAAGTCCTATGTGCCTATAATTTCACCTGCATCCTTACCCTTCAAACCGAAACGCAGTAATTCTCACATTGTGACGATGCTACCTCTTTCATCGTCATCCCACCTTTTAGTCACCCTTTTTCTCTGGTTCCTGACCACCTACTTTGAAATTTTGAAATGTTCTTAAATTCCTTTTTCTTCTTCGTCACTTACTTTTCTGCTTTCCATCGCCACTCACATAATTTCTTCTTCACATCAGTTCTTTCTTTTTTTTTGTATGTATGTTACGCGATAACTCCGGTATTTGTGAACCGATTTTCATGATTCTTTTTTTGTTGAAAAGGGGGTATTTCCATAGCGGTCCCATTTCATTTTGAAGAAAATCATCCACCTCAAATGGTGGCTATTCACGCATGAAGATTCATTTTTATAAATAGCGCCTAACTTTAATTTAGGAGCAATTACTTTTAGCAATTATGTAGTTGATTTTGCTATTTCTCCAATTCAAGGCGTTTTTCTCTCGATATACTTTGTGTAGTGTCGTAGTGAGAACCTATTTTTATTATCTCCAGTATCCAGTCCTGTATAGTGGCGAACTAGGGGATATTTCAATGAAACTTAGCAAATAGACGTAATTCCACGTACTTTTGAGGTCGGGTTTTTTAGTACTCTGTACTGAGATTATTATATCATTATGTTCTGTTACAGCCTTTACGGCTTACTTTACCTGTTCTTTTCCCTTCCCGTACTCTTTTTTTATTTCTACAATAAAATTCATGTGGACTTAGCCTTGTGTGTAATTACGTGACGCCCACGTCACAACATTACTATAGTATTTTCTATAGTAATGTAAGGCGGAAATAGTACCGCTGAAAGACCTTTTCTTGAAAAATCCTTTATACTCTGTAAATGAATTTTTGGACTTAAAATTGTAATGAATTGAGTATTTCCTATTTTTATTCTAATTTTTACCGCATTGACATTTACTCTTGCATAATTGTTATCAACTTATGACGATTTTTATGATTATTGTGTGTTTTTCTTATAATTTTCACTTTTGCCTGACGATCTCAATATAAATTCTTATACTTTGACTTGTAGTGCAATTCATACTGTAATTTTATATTTACTTGGACGAACTAATTCTTAGGGAGCTCTACTGCAACTAGTATTAGACATAACTGGTTGATCACTTCACCATCTCAGTCAGTCGTGACCGCAAACAGCCCAAAATGTTGGCTTCTTTAAAACAAATATATGAGATTTGGATCTGCAAAAACTTGCTTCATTTCCAAAAAATTTGGTAAGTGATTAACATAAATTATTTATAAACCCCTCAAGTTTCTTGCTCAGTATTCTCAGGTCAATCAATTATGTGTATAATTTAATCAATTATTATTTCTAGTGTAATTTGCGTTTTATTGAATTAAAAAGAATTTAATTTCGAGTACATGGTCATCATTATGATTATAGTGAACTTTCTTCAACGTGCAAGTTTCGGAACGATATTTTCCATCACAGAAAAGGTCTTGGTGAATTCCAGATTAAATTTGGCACCTAAGTTTCGGTACCCGACTGCTGATCTATACAAATCATTCAAAGTTCTTACAGTCAGGCAGCTCTTTATTTTGTTTACTGTTTTGAAACAACACTCTCAGACATCTTTCACCCCATCCCTTCTGGCTTCGCGACGCATAAATATATGTCCTTCAAAATTAGTTTCGACAACAACTGCTCAGCGTTTCTTTCAATTCCTAGGCCCTTTCTTATATAATAAATTAAATAAATTATCCCCTTTTTGTGAACTCTCTAAATACGAATGCAAACTAAAATTGACCAGATATCTCTTGCTCCTTAACTATGATGAGACTGAAAATCTACTAAAAGTCGTCAAATAACCTCACACTTCCATACTCACAAACACACACGCATACACACAGACACACAGTCACTCACACACTCGGACACACACTCACTCAGGCACTCAGACACACTCACTCAGACACACTCACTCACTCACTCACTCACGCGCTCACGCGCGCACACATAATTTGTTTTACTTATTTTTTACTTCCTCCTCAGTACTTTGTATCTCGTCATTACTACTAACATGACTATCCTAGGGGTTGGGTGCCTGGAGACCCATATTACAAGCTCTGCTTAGTTTGAGCTCCAGTCTCCCAACAATACATTACTCTAAGCTTACGTAATAATGTATATTTACTGTAATTGTAACGTTTCTTTGTATTGTGTTGTGGAGATAAATAAAGATATTTATTATTATATATTGTAGTTCTGAGCCCGGATTCGAACGCACGACCTCTGCTTGAAAGGCGATAGGTCATACCATTAGCGCCCAGTTACACGAGGCGAAAGTTTCCGCGCGGCCACCGCGTGGCCACCGCCCAGTTACCACGCCTTCATGTAATGATATGAATCTGAATTCTATTTATTAGGCAACAACATTTAAAGTCCTCTGAATAATACAACCGCGCTGCCGCCGCGCGGGCCTCCGCGTAGACCAAATTCAAGCCAATCTCGCCCTTGTGCCCGAGATGCTCATTTAAGCCAAAACGGAACTGAGCTGGCTGAAAGAATAAAAAGTAATAAGCACCAGGATCTCGGCTCCGACTACCTATTTACAGTCATTGGAGTCGAAACCCTTGGCCCGTGGAGTTCCAGTACCCTTCATCTGTACAAAATTTTATCGAAAAAATTAATAGACTCTTCTTCAGAGATCTTGACCAACGCATTAGCATAGCAATACAAAGACCCAATTTTATCCATATAATTAAAACATCCTAGTTTTACGTTCTAGTAATTAAACTCTTATTGTCTTTTTTACATTACCTGTATATTATCTTAATTAAATAAAGTTAAAACGTAAAAGCTACACAAATAGAGCGTATTTTGCCATGACAGTCGCACGCGCTTGATGTGCGACGGCAACGCGGTTTAAGAGCGATGGAATTGTGATGAAATCCGTGTCGTATAAATGCGCCCTTAAGCTATCACTTTATCTTGTACATATTACAATGGAATATGTAAATGCATGTAGGTACTACCTGATACAAAAGACATTAAATAAAGAATTGTGTGAATGCAAAATGTAAAAGTTAAAGCCAGTACTGTTTTCAATTTGCTTTTATGACTCTGGGCGATACGTTTACGGGTTCTAAACTAGTCATATTCAAACTGCCTTCCAAAGTGTTACTGTTTGGTTTCTTTTTAATGCTTCCGTTATGTTGGCACCATTACTTTTTAGTAAGTCTATTTTTTTTCAAGTTTAGTCGTTTATCGATGGGCAACAGTTTAACCCTGAAATGAAAATGAAATGGTGCTTGATTTTCTCTTCATAAAACAGGCTTCAGAGTAGGCACCTTAAGGTTAATACAAAACAAGGATTGATCGACTGTTTTGTGAGAGGCTGGTATAGAAAAACCTGTAATTGCGTGTCACCATTCAGGCTACCACTCTGTAGATGAGCAATGTGGTTGTGGTAATGTAGTTGTGACTACTAAACTAAATATTTAGACACTCTAAAACTTACACTAAATAAACTCACGATATGTAAAGTATAAGGATGAACGAAATGATTGTTTATAAAGTGCGTGTGTTACTAATTAGGTGTGTAAGAATTGTATGTTTGGGGTGAGAACTACAAGTTGAGAACAGTTAAGATAAATGAAGTGCTATTTGAGGATAGAAAGTAAGTGCTCAGTTTCACTATAATTTAGGGTCTTAATTCAATCTGTGATAGTCTCTTTATAGAGTGACTTTGGAAACGCGTAAAAGAAAAACTTTGTGTTTAATTTGTTGTACAAAAAAGGAAACAGAGTAAATGCTGAGAAACCCCTTCATGAACATACTTAAATAGTCCCGCACCCCAAAATGTCACTACTTTTCTTTCTGCCGTAGTGCTTATATTGATTCAATTCAACTGTTTTTATAACCGGCACACTACGTCTCTCTCTCTCCTCTGCCTCAAAAATTGTCTGGAAGAGATCGCTCTCAGCGATAAGGCCCCCTTTGCCCATATTAATTTTAAGTTGTCTATGTACTGTTTTTGTTTTTTGTGTGTGAGCAATAAATTGTATAATCTATCTATATATCTATCTATCAACTGCTTCTGTGGCCGAACGGTTACCATGTTTGGCTGTCACGCAGAGGTTCCGGGTTCGATTATCGGGCCGGGATAAATATTGGTTTGACCTACAGTAATGTGTCATATTAAAGACGAATTTATTGATATCTACTGCCATTTACATATTAAAACTACTTGACGATCAGCGCCATCTAGATGTAAGACAGGATTTTTACCTTTCCCAAAGCTACAATCTGTAGTGTGAAGATTAACAGTCTTCTGGAGTTAATGATCCAAGTTTCTTTGGTTTCATAATCTTAAATAATATCCGTGCTTCCGTGGAAGTATGTAATTGCTATTTGGCAGTATCATTGTACATTATTTTATTCTGTGATACTTATGTGGTATGTACGTTCTGGGGGCCTTATAAGACCAAATCCTGAATTCCTGGCAGTTCTGTAACAAATCCTGTTATTTTCGTAAAACGGTTCCTATGAATTGTATCCAATTCAATTCACCAGTAGATTCTGCTTAGGTGTTGCAATTGCCACATCAAAAAAATCCCATCTTTACTGATTCTTTTTATTTTTATTTTATAGTACTTATAGATGGTTTATTACGATAATTTAGTATAAATAATATATTCATCGATAAAACAACCACATAAAAAGATTAAATTACCAAGAAACTGAGAATTTCATAAATTTTCAATGGTTCGGCTGGCAATAAGTTAGAAGCTGTCTACATCAACAGCAGTATTAAGAAAACTCCTTTATTTTTTCCATCCTTTAGCCGCTCACGCGATACATGCAGCCGTAGACACATAGCACACCTAGAGGTGCCGGTGATGATTTTATACCGATTTATCGGATATCGAAGTTATAACAGGTAAAAGAACTAATATTAATTGCTATTTCGGTAACTACTCTAGCAAAACATAAAATTTTTAATGCCTGGGTCTGTCATTTAAAAAAATAAACAACTTCAAAAATATGTCACGACAATCGTGTGTGTTATTGTTTGGGCTGGTGATTTCGGTGTTTATTTATTGAAAACATACCGTAAGTAGCGTTTTTTAAGTTTACCCTGAATATAAATGTTTATAAACTATACTTTAAGGAGTAATTTCATGGTAAACGTTAGAACCACTCAAACGGAATATTATCATATTTATCCAAGTACACCAAAAATTTCATTAGTGCTTTTTAAGTGCAGGATTTGCGGTGTATTACTGCATTTTATTTGAGATGTTTTTGTTGGTAGTACGGAGGGTATTTATTTAAAAATGCAGAATAATAATTTTTATTTATAAAAACTTGTATTTAAACTGAATGCTTTTCTAATTTGCGAAACCAAATAGTCACCATTTTGCTGTAGGAGGAGCGCATCGCGTGAGCGGTGAGAAAACTTGTCAATATAAATTTTTGACATAGAAACAATTCCTGCTTTGTAGATCATTTTACGCACTTCCATACAACAGTGTCAAATAGATTAATTGCGTTATATGAATTGTTAGCAATTCATAATAATATGAATTGACAATTTTGTGACCTTTTTTCGGTTTGAAAACGAAAAGCGCTATCTCAATCGGAGTAAGTTTTGAGAAAATCGAGTTTTTGTAAATTGTATTTTCGCACCTTCAAAAAGAAATCTTTGTGAACTTATTTACACGTATTTTTGACTTATAGATTTATTGACATACCTAAATTATCCATAAATTTTACCCATTCTACCTATTTTGTTAGATACCTATTTTGATTATAAAGAAAGGCTTAAAAATTGTAGTATAAAAATACTTCTTTGTGGTTTTTTTAAATGTTTTAAGCTAGATAGCGCTATTCCTATTATACCATTAGATACGAAATTACTATAGCTATTGAATGGTATAAAAAAAACTAAAAGGGCGTATCTCAGAGATTACGCCTTTCGGCTTAACAGGGCAGTATTATGACCCCTGCATTCATTTATTCAAATCTTTATATTAATGTGTTCATTGTATTTTGTTTCGTATTTCCACTATATTCTATTATATTGATTGAGGAGCGACAAAACTATAATGTTAATGAGAATAAAACAGATTGAGAATCATTTTAGTGACTTCCGCAATTTAAATAGCTCCGAAATCTTTAGAAAATAGAAAACATTTGTAAGCATCGATTCGTAGATCGATTTGTAGCTTACAAAGGTATATTTTAACTATTTATAATGGTATGTCGAAAGTTTAAAAACGATCTAGCTTGAAAAGATTATCTTAATTGAATTTTGACACGCCAACACTACGAAGCTCTCTCTAGTAACTCATTACGTCGCCCTGTTGAACATGCTTTAAAAACAATAGTGGTCCTAGGTTTATCCATGTGTTATTATGGGAAGTTTTTATACCTTTGTGTAGGGTTGTTCTTGACCATTGGTAGGGGAGGAACATTTTCTGCGACCATTTTCTGTACAGTTCATCTGCTGTACGATGACGTCTTACATATTTATAATTATGAATTATTATCGATGTTTATCGATATCTCGCACTGCTATTACAATAGTGTTGTAACTCAAAGTATATGAAATTTCAAATTTATACTACAGCTGAAAGTAAAATTTTGATCTCTACGCATCTATACATACTTACACATAAAATATTGTGAGAAACAGAACGATATTTTGTTTTCTTACTCATCTTCTATTATCTACTTTACTCGAAATGAGACAAACTTTTTGCAAGCTAGTTCTGGACAAAACAGTCCTTACTCAAAGCTGTGAAATTATTTTTTCCCTTCTATTTAAAAAAATATGTATTACGTTAGGAAATGCTTTGGATGTCTGTAATAAACTTTAACTTATACATCAATTTTCATAATCTTCCACCGTTAGTGAATAATTCGTTTGTCATCGATTCTGAAAAAAAATACATTTTTTGAGTTACTACACTTTTGTGTTAACACTGCAATACGTATTTCTATTCCATACGCTTTCTAGTAGATTAGCTTCTCGCTAAAACCACAATCCCGCCGTGAACTTTCAGTCTAATAACTGGTAAGAACGA
>NW_020653412.1:0-13735 GCF_003589595.1 Hyposmocoma kahamanoa
GTTTACTTCGGTTACAATCAAATTGTCACTAAGTATTGTCTATAAAACTGTTTGGTGCAGATTGTAGTGTTATTGTAGATTGGCGATAGCCAAAAGACCCACATTTAGCGGTGGCAGACCGCTGGAAGAAGGCTTGCTCTACATTTATTAGATAATAATCCAAAATACATGTTAAATTTTATAAAAAGTTACAATTATTGTTGTTTAAGTTTTGAATTACTTAATTTTTATAACGTAAATGTTTAAATGTGTTTGAACGTGTTTTTAATTTAATTTTCTACTAATTCTTATTTAATTAAGCATTATGAGATGGAAAATAGTTAAAAGTTAAAATTATTTGCATCCTGTTTATGAGTCCAGTCCATCCTTGATGCTCCAGGTAAACAGCAAGTGATTTTAATTTGATTTCATTTTCTATCAAATAACTCTATTTTTGTTAACTGCATGTACTATTCTGAGAGGGGGAGCCAGGATTGTCGTAGAACAGGATTTACCGGGTTTTGGATTCGTCTATGTTCGATATTTGCTTACATTTTATACTTGTTGGGAGATAATAAGTAATTATTAATTTATTAAAAATTATTATTTGTGAATATTCAGAGCAACAAATGGTTCACAATTCTTGTTCAACGTCTAAAGTTCCCAACCCTTATTGGCTGCAACCCAATAGGGTTGATGTTTTATGTAATAATTCTCGACAACCTTATGATTAATAATATGTACGAAACGGCGCGTTCCTAGGTTACTTGGTGTTTCCGCTGCATTTTCTACATTATTCATGCGCCGTACCCATCAGTTATGTTTAAGAATTGTAATTATTAATTAGACATTGATCGTTTTCTTATCATATTACAATCGATATGAATTGGCATTGACTTGATGATAATTCTACGCAATTTGCGCACCTGTGTTCAAGATTCATAGGTATAAATAACTTTCGATTAGCTGCGACTGGTGATTCGTCAGTCAGATGGATATATCGTTGTAGATATTCATGTTAAATGGTCCACTGTGGGACGAAGCTCTTTACAAATACGCGTAGAGAGTACGCAATATCTTTTTAGCTGTGAGAAGAAGGAATGAGTGTAATAAAATAAATAAATAGGACTTTATTCATCACACTTATTATATTTAATGTCGTCTTAGAGTAATAACCTCAATTTTAGTAGCAGTAGAACTCCTTGTCAAAGAGTTCGTCCAGGGAAGTACTGCCACCTTACCTATTTCTGCCTCCAAGCAGTAATGTGAGCATTACTATGTTCCGGTTTGGAAGGGTAAGGGTGCTGGTGAAATGACAGCACATGGGACTTGTCAACTTATGCCTCAGGGTGACAGGCGCGGTGGCAGTGACCCTAAGATCTTTGCGATTTAAAGCTCTAAAGTGGCACTGTAATTGTTATGGACAGACGTATAACTTACGACCACACGACTTGTTCGTCCCGTAAGTTCCGTAGGTTGTAAAATGATTCGAAATCAATAAAGTAGATAGAGACGTATATTATATACAAGTAGTCCCACCGCCAAACGTACGAATGACGATGGATGATAGAAAGAACCAATATGACGCATAAAAGTGCGAGAGGCGTAAATGATAGAACTGGAATGAAAGAGAACTTAGACAAAAATAGGTTCTGGTTACGTCAGAGGCAGCAGAATAAAAAAAAACCAATCGTGATCATGAACTACAGGCCACGGGTTGCCACTAACATTACGGTTTGGGCCATGCTGGCCTAATGCGGGTTGGGGACTTTTACGACGTGCAGGTTCATGCATGGTGCTTCCCAACGCCTTTAGCGAGTTGTATTGCTATTACATATTCCTAATGGCATCGTCATCAATAACCAATCGCTGTCCACTGCTGGACATAGGCCTTTCCCAATGCGCGCCATTTCGCCGGGTTCTCAGCTCGTCGCATCCATCTGTCGCCAGCAGCCTTTCGCAAATCGTCACTCCATCTGGCTAGAGGGTGTCTTACACTACGTTTGCCGAATCGTGGTCTCCACTCAAGAACTCGCTTCCCTCATCGGTTGTCGAATCTTCGACAGATTTTGCCAGCCTACTGCCACTTCAGCTTGCATATTCTACTACCTAATGTACTCACTTACAAATTGAAATCATAGGTCGAAATTGAACCGTCGATCTCTCATTTCTTTGGATCAAGCGCTCTCCCATTGCGCTACCATCGCTTATATATAACGTTTAATGATGCAGTTAGCCCTATCTTTGTAATATCTCTAAAGAGCTTTAAAGTTGGCGGCACTCAATCAAAACAGTTACGTTTCTTCTTAATACAGTCTGCCTCACATAGGCACTATCTTCATTAACTTTTATAAAATAGCATAACTATTGCAGAGTCAAATTAAAGTGTATTACTTGTCTAGCCCATTGTACTTCCTAAAGACAATGTGTCTCACGGTGAACACGTTTCCACACGAATTATTCGCCAGTGAAACTATTTTAATTAGAAGCTTGCGCTTGCGCTTCTTTGCTGTTCGTCTGTTGCCGACTGAAGACTGGGATAACATTATGTATTCGCATTCTACACGATACCTATACTCTTTTTAATTATCTTTTCTATATACAACCATTTTCCTCTTTTAGTCTAGTGGTTGCTTTCCAATTGAGAGGTCGACGGTTCGAATTGTTGTGGCGGTATGAACGTATACTTAATGTCTAAGTTGCGTAAAACCGTGAATGTTTAGTAGCAATAGGTATCTCTCGCTTATGGCAAAGAAAAGCGTCGTGATGAAACGTGTGACGTTTCTAATTGATCATCCAACAGGAGCGAGTGTTTGTTAACTGGACACCATTTTTTTTTCCTGCCCCGTCAGGGACTTCACGATCACAACCAGATTTTAAAAATGTCAGCGGTATGGACATTCCGCAAAGTACTGTCAAGACCCCGATTGCACTTGTGGTCACTGCGGCTGCGTGGGTCGTATAATTAAAGATTGCTCGAAACTGCAAGAACCACCTAAGTGTAGGGACATGGAAAAAGTATCGATACTTTTTGGTATCGAGTACTCTTCCATCCGATCTAATACCTTTGTACTCGATACTTTTCAGGTATTAGTACTTTTTGACAAGTATCGTATCGTTTTGAATAATTTCTACGTAGGACACCTCATATCGTAACGCAAGCCACCTTGCGATTTTTTTTAATGGCAACCTTCATCACAAATGGCTTGGCTGTATAGTGTATGCCACCATTTGCCTCTTTATAATAATGAGAATGAAGAAAAATAATTAATAACTTTTGAATTAATTTACGGACAACGGCGAACAAAAATGTGTAGTCTGATACTACACATTTTTGTTCGAAGATCACTTCCAGTGCAACGGAACAAGATACGTCAATGTGTAGCTTGATGTGCTGGCGTGTGTACCTGACGAATTTATATTTGTGTACCTCGCAATTCCGGCGAAGTTTGTCCCTTCTTCACAACGTTTGTTCTCAAAAGCAGACAATACAATATCAAAAACGAGAAACAGCCTGCAGCAAGCCAAATAGATTTTTGATTTTAACTGATTATACAGAGGACGAGTGGGAAACTTAAGTAACACAAATTATGTGAAATGACGATTGATTGAATTGATCGATTTAATCAATGTCTTTTGTTTCAATTAAACATCAAAAATCAAGCAAAAGACTTATAAAGTTATATGTTTTATTTGTCTTTAAGTAGGGAAAATTTGCATACTGTTATGATTACGATACTTTTTATGCGATACTACTCATGAGTACAGTATCGATACTTTTGATTCGATACTGTGTCCCTACCTAAGTGCGCTTCCTGTCAGCGGTACAACAAGCTAACACAGGACGGGAGACGCGCTATGCCCAGCGAGAAAAAGTGCCGAAGTCAGATCTGCCCGGCTAAGTGACAAAATATTTTTTTGAGATGTGATAAACAATAACCCAGTTATGAGTTTTATATTTTTTTATTGATATTTCAGCATGCATCGATAAGTTGAACGCGTTGACTAATTTTAACTGTTTTTAAAAGAGAATTTGCTCCATCTTTTGCTATTTCAAATGAATGTTTGACCATTTGTCACTTCGCTGCGTTTTTTTTAGTTAGTGGACGGCAGAGATATTGAAGTTCCATCCACTATGAGGGCGCCTAGAGCAAGCGAACAGCAAGACATGATATAAGACAGGAATGGGTACTGTAACAAACGATTTTGTAAATGACAGGGACTCTTCCTTATAACAATGTAAGAAAACCACGCAAGACTGGTTAAAAGCAAAAACTACCATGACATTGAAAAGGTTATATCTGTTGTTACTTAACACGTAATCCTGATAGTGATTAAGACGCTAGCTAATGTAATTAAGAATTCATGTTTTATTAAATTTATTGTTATTGAACAAAATATGTTGACTAATTATTAAGCTATAATCACCGATTTGGATATCTAAGATGCAAGTAATCAATTTTACTTAGTTTAGGCACAACCCGGACACTCCATACAACGGTAGAAACTTACTTACCTACTACTACACACGCAAATGTGTGCTTGAAGTGGTAGGTTTATCCATCACTTCCTTGAACTATTTTTTCTCTGGTTTAAGAGTGTTAGGGACACTGCTGCTGCGCCGGTAACCCTAAGACATAAGTTAACAAGTCCCATGTGCCTATAAATTTACCAAATGTTCGACAAGTATGACTTCCTTATTGCATCATTATAAAATGACGTTTTAAGAAACTTTTTAAGTCAATTGGTCTCTAATTACAAGACATAAATTCTAATTTCACTTTACATTTTTCTGTTGAATGCTTAAAAAGGCTTTCACAACAAAAAGGTCGGTGCTGTAACATTCCTTCCTATTTCTACAGCGAAAATGAGTTACGTTAAAAGAAAAAATATTATTTTTCGTATAAAGTTGGATTTTTTACCAACCTATTTTAGATATTTTTGCTATAATTATTTTAAGCAGTATAAATTAACTGTAATGTTGTATTAAAAAGAATACATTTGCACTTTTTTAAAATATGTATGTATTTCTCATTAGTATAAAAGCAAACAATCGCTGGTAGAACAACCACAGACGCCTACTTACGTAGAGTCGAACCAAAAACAATATAGTTTACCTCTTTTATTTCTAACGACTTATACACTAAATTATATTATTATATGCCTTAAGAGTGGTTACACATGGCGACCTTAAGCAGTGATGCAAACACGCGTTCATGAAACGCGCGATTGCATCGCTACATTTGCGATTTATAGGCGATTGCATCGATGTAAACGCGCAACTACATAGGTACAGTTGTAGTCGCTTACGATGAATAATCATGTACGAAAAACCTGTATAGGCTTATGCACAATGTTTTCTTTTGTTAATTGAAAATTTTAAATTGGAATTAATAAATATAAATATAAATAAATTAGTTAATTTAATAGGTGCATCGCGTTTGTATCGCGCTCCTTTTAATCGCGCGCACGTGTTTAATAAACGACTGCATCGCTACTGCATCGCGTTTGCTTCGCTGCTATAATTCGTCGTGTGTAATCACTCTTAGACATAGCTAAAAGTAGAATTCGCCTGACTTTGAGAAAGCTATCGACATACCAGGAATCAGAAGGATTTTCGTTTTTTTAACCGACTTCAAAAAAGGAGGAGTTCTCAATTCGACTGTACGTTTTTTTTGTATGCATGTTTGTGATTTGCGGCATTTGTGAACCGATTTTGATGATTCTTCTTTTTTTTGGAAAGAGGATACCTCAGAAGTGGTCCCACATAAATTTGAAGACAATATTCTCTCTATTAAATAAGAATTAGTAAAAAATTAAATTAAAAACACGTTCAAACATATTTCAACATTTACGTTATAAAAATTAAGTAATTCAAAACTTAAACAACAATAATTGTAACTTTTTATAAAATGTAACATGTATTTTGGATTATTATCTAATAAATGTAGAGCAAGCCTTCTACCAGCGGGCTGCTACCACTAAATGTGGGTCTTTTGGCTATCGCCAATCTACAATAACACTACAATCTGCACCAAACACTTTTATAGACAATACTTAGTGACAATTTGATTGTAACCGAAGTAAACTAACCGGTAACCAATGGCATCTTTAAAGTATAGCTAAATTACCTAATTTATGACCGTATTATTAAAAACCATAGCAATTTGCAGATCATCAGGCATCACCTGGTAAGCTCATCCCTGGATACTTTTTAAACTAAATATTAACCAAGAAGGTAAGCAGGTATAGTAGGTGAGTAACATCATGATCAACCGATCGACTCTCAAAAAGATGATCTATAGATGACACTCGAGAGACAATGCAGGGACGAGAGGCATAATGACACGTGCGCACGAGTTCAGCCCACCCCTGCACGCGTTAAGAGGTAAATTATAGAGCAATTTAGTTTAAAAATTGTAGAGACTTTAATTTAATTAATAACTATCAAGTTTAAAGATTTCCTAATCATCGCACCTTAATTCATAAAGTAACGAATTCGAAAAGTATTTTCTTGGAAAATTGATCATATAGACCAAAGTTTCCCAAAGTACCCTTACCCTGCCCCCCAGTGAGCGCTGCTGAAGAGTGGCGATAGTAGTGGCGATGGGGCCTCGGAAGCATTTGGGAGGCGTTGATGCTGTCCAGTATTGCTAGCCCAATAGGGCGCGACTTGCGCGAGAGTGACATAGAAGCGCGAGACATCGCTATTATCCATGGGAGTATAGCAGTATCTCGCGCTTTGCGTCGCTCTAAAAAGACGCGTTAGAATTCGTATCTTTGGTGTAATAAAGCCACATGTGAGCAAACGTCAAAAGTCATAAAAATGAAATGTAAATGAAAGTTGTCGTTAGTCGACTACTTTTTATGTTTTCTATATTTCGTTCGTAGAATCTTTAAGCCTCTCTCCGGAAAGTTGTCATTTTGCAGATGCGACCTTCTCACACCAATGGTGCGATATTTTTCAAGACATCAAGTTTCGTTAAGCAGACGTAAGCTGTAAACTGTAAGCAATACTAAAAATAAACAAATACAAGAGTAGTGGTATCCCCGCACCGGCTCTAGCTGCTTAGGGTATCGAAAAATAACAATAATAAAAATAATAGTTGATATATCACTTCATGTATTCATTAACATAGTTGTCTAATCTATGGGCAGGGGTAGCGCATGCGCCGAACTCAGTGCGCAGTGACAGCACGTGCCATCTGCGCAGGAAGCGGCACTCGACTGGAAGATGGGCTTCGCGAGCTTGTGCGCAGGTGCTTGTTGCACTGCCATCGTGGTGCACTATGAGGCATATGACGTATTGAACCGTATAGAATAAATTCATAGACGAAGTCGCAGACATAAAAATAAAAATCAGATTAAAAATTCTATCTATTATGCAAATTAAAAGGTTAAATACAGAAGGAGAATAGAATACGCTATACAAACGATCACCTTGACCAAATGAGGATTCTTTACAGACAGCATTTTGTTAAATGTCTCTGGTTATTCATTTTTTCTTCGCTGTTTAAGTAGTAATGGTGGCGGATGGATTCAAATATTTATGTAAACACGACTAGCACGAGTTACTCTTTATTTATTAAGTATATAATATTTAGTAGCAGTACAGCTCCTTGGTGAAAGAGTTTGTCCAGGGAAGTACTGCCACCTCGCCTATTTCTGCCGCCAAGCAGTAATGTGAGCATTACAGTTACTACAGTTTTGAAGGATAAGGATGCTAGTGAAATTACAAGCACGTGGGACTTGTCAACTTATGTCCCAGGGTGACAAGTGCAGTAGCAGTGCCCCTCAGTTGCGATTTAAATCTCTGAGTGGCACTGCAACTGTCATGGACGGGCGTATAGTTTACCACCAGGCATACGACTTGTTAGTCCCGTCACGTAAAATGCGTTATATAAACTTTCACTCTAAGCCGACGAAGTGTTATCCCTATCAAATACCAAACGGTTAACTTGTAAAAACTATCTAATATAAAAAAATACAGTTAATTTTGAACTTGATCATCTTAACGAAACCACTATTGTCAAATTACCTGCATTCATCGAACTCGTACACAAATACTCCTCTTCGTCCGGATCCGGTAGCTACAGCAAAACCTCCCCGAGTTTATGTCATCTTCCACCATCCGGGTCCCACCCATCTACGACTCGTAACTTTGATGATGTATTCCGCCCATCTCGCACACCTTCTCGGCCACCATTCGGTTATCTCCTTACATCAAGTATACCATCACTACGTCTCGGAATATTCCCACAATGACATTAAAATTATAGAATTAAGAAACTGGTAAAATCGCTAGTCTGCCAAGCCTTTTTTTAAGTAGGCATTTCTAAAAATGTCAGTAAGTACATATATAAAATAAATCCAACTGCTACTTCCCATGCCATACATGGCGTTTGTCGTTATTGAACGAGTTCTTTAAGAATAGATTATTAGTATTTAGCTATTTGAATGTTTGTTTTTTTTTTTCGGATTAAGTTACCTAACTACTGGAAAGTCAGTTTTAGTAGTAGACATGAGATGAGATGAGATGATTACACGTCTTGAAATTCGTAGAAGTAACTTATAATTTAATAAACAGTAGACGCTAAAACAATAAGTTAGTCTAGGTACCTGCTATGAGAGTAACGACTCTTGAACTCGGATGAACAACACACACATTCAATTCAAAGATCACCAACGCACGCGCTTCTAATAGAGATAATCTCAGGCAATCTAACCGAAACAAAGAAGCTTGGAGGTGCAAACATCAAGCACTTAGCCATACAAGTCAAATTTTCGCGAGACGCAATGACAAGTGGGCTGGACATGTAGGAACGTTAATTGGTAACGATGGACATAGACGGCCATAAGCTATGCGCGTGGGCCGACAACTCTACACCTGACCACATTTCAAGACCCCTCAGGTTCAAAGCACTCGTCTCTTCCACGGTTTAAAAGACAAAGTGAGCGCGAGGCGTGGTAGATCAAGAAATTACGGCCGTGACAATGTCTCTTTGGATTGTCTGATGTCTGTGACTCGATGTGTTCATTCACAGAGTTTTTGTGACGGTCGCCAGTTGAAAGCTATTGTACTTTCGCTGTTCGGAAGCTTGGAAATGTGCCTATTTACAACAGTTTCGTTGTAGTCTCTTGTTTAAGACGTGAATGGGAAATAAGGCACACAAATTGAACGTAGAGCAATTTCTTTATCACTCTGATGTAACTAGTGAACTTGTATTTTTACGTAATTTGAAATCAGATTTATAACACGTACCTTACAGAAAATTTACCGGATATACAATAGGTAGGTACAACTTATTGACGAAAAGATAAATAGATGATTTCATATAGGATTGTCACCTTCCTGCGCCTTACCATATCAATGACAGGAACTACATAATCATCCAATATTGCACAATGATATCACCATAGATATAGGAATCTATGGATATCACCGATAAAGTTACGAAATATTAGATGAGTGTACGCAGTACTTGGGTGTCACGTTCTAGTCATATCCTGTAGAACGAGCAGCGAGAAAGTGTGTAACGAAAAGGGCTTTTTAATCTTTGGAATCTATTTCGGTCGGTGTCCATCGGGAGCCGTAAGCGATCGCGGCTATTCCCGGCCGGGCAGGTTTTCGGGGAATGTCAACAAACGAACGGGCCACTCATTCAATGAACTCTATGCATGCGACGCCGGTGGCGGACCGGTCCACGGCCGGGCGGCACCGGCGCAGCTCGGGTATTCATAAAAATTATGCTCCCAAAGGCTGAATGGAACGCTCTGACTTAAGCCTTTTATGACGCCCGAATCGTCACGTACTTTTGGCGTTCTTCATCCTTTTAACGGCCGGCTACATGAAATAAGCCGTCCATGCTGCTACTCGACGATGAATAATTTAACACTTTCGTTGGCGAGCGGAACTTGACCATTATTATTTTTAATAGCTAATTGCGCGTGTCTCACGGCAAATGAAATAACAGGTGTGGTTGCACAAGTTTGCGAAAACTTAGTTACGCGTGGGTCGTATGACGTGCCAGGTCTTGGTGAGCCTCGCTGCCGTCCAAGTCAAAGTTGCACAACGTTAACACGATTTGATCTAAATATTTAACTCGCCCCACAATACAATCTACTAAACTTAATACCTGATTCTAAACAAAAAATCTCCTCAATTTTTATCTAAAACTAGGTCAAGATAATAATAATTATCAAATGTTAGGCCAGTTAGATACGAACTACGAAGGTTCTTGCTCTAGATATTTATTATCTGTTCTGAATTATTTGTTCTAAACCTGCAAGATTTATGGAATTTCTAAACTATCTACGTTTGCACATTCCAAATTATGCTGTTTTTGTGCGGTAGTTAATAATGGTTAAATCAACAAGGGTTTACGGAATGAAAACCAGAAATTAAGGATTTAGTTTCATATAATTTTCTTTTAACAAATGATCAATAGAAAACTGTATAATTAACAATGTAGCGTCTTAACAGATACTTCAAAATTATTAGCGATGTAGGTAATATTTTACAAATACTTTGGAATGTCGATTTACACAATCTCATATATGAACAGAGTGGACTCCACATTACAAAAACTGTGCAAAGGCTTTGTGGGTTGATGAAGCGGTACCAGGAATCGTCAAAAACATGAAATAGCATTTAAAAATGGTTGCCAAAGGTCTAAGATAAAACTACCGCCTGGCCAACCCAAAAATGCCGTCATGTCACAGCCTTTTTGACAATTTGCTATTTTTTTGGGTCCCTCCCACAGCCTCCATTGCCACTTCGCAGGGAAATCCAATGACACGACAAGGACTGAATAGAAAGCTTGAAATATAGACAAATAGTTATCCCACGGTATGATCAGCTGCATACAATCTGACAATAGTTCACATACATTTTATAATTAATTTATTCACAACAATTACAATTTATTTAAGGTGTATGAAAATTACTGACATACTGCATGTATCAACTCAAAAAACGTCTGCCATACAAGGAATACAGAAATGAACACCAAAATGGAAGGTGACATTGTAGGCTGCTGAGAAACTGATTTTATTCACCATCCAATGTAATTTTATTCAATTTTTACATAATAGGTACATACAAGACATAATGGAGATTCATAATGAGATTATTGAGAATATATTTACGCGAGGCCATGCTTAGCAGGGTGAGATGAAAATGCAACCGCCAACCGCAGTAGGCTCGGCGCGGTGCGGCCGTCATCCTTCAACTAAATAAAGCAGTCAATAAATAAACCATCATAAATATCTAATAAATACCTACACAGGCTATATTTACAAGAAGCCTTCTTCAAGGGCACTATCAGCCTTTAAACAAATATAATACAGCACTATCCCAGCGGGATAACAGTATAAATTAAAAAATAAAGTAAAGCTGCCGGCTTAAGACTCGTATTACAAAATAATACTGACACCAGTAAAATAACCTATCTGCAGATGGACCGTGCGGGCTCGAGTCGCCGCACGCGCTGCAATTCATCGCAACTCTATTGGGTAGAATGGAATATGATACAATTAACATTGATTCACAATTACTAGCAGCAGGGGCATGCCCCATGCTTCGGAGTACTCATAACATTTGCTACATTAACAAACAATAACATGCAGTGTGTGCTGCAGCCAAAGACATGCTTTGGATGCACACACAATACAGCCCTCTCAATCACACCTACCCTCGACTCCACTAGCTCAGTGCAGGGCCCGAGATCCGCTTCCAACTAGGGCCCGCCTCGAGCTAGCCGAGTTAAGGGCTTGTTACAAATACCAGCAGAGGGCAGCACTCTTCTGTACCCACAGATACAGTGCCAACAACAAAACAACATATAACAGCTCTAATTGAAGCGAGTAGTGAGGCACATGGCCAACATTCACATCTGACACAATGAGACCGACACAGGGGTTTTCACCAACACTGGGGACACTGAACTGAAATTTACACGCAATCAAACTCGGGACTTCCAGCTGATTGAACGGTATATACAAAAGAAATTCCTCGAAATAAATTATAAGCTTCGTAAAATAATTATCACATAAATTTTTCTTATATCTTCGCGTTCGCTCCACATAACTTAACACATAATCTATCTATATGTACACGAGATACAGTATGAACAGGGACGCAGCGTCCAGAGTCCAAGGCTAGTGGGGCGCTTGCAGCGGCGGCTGCGGCGGCGCCAGGCGCGAGCAAGGCCCGTGCGGCGCGGCCACGGCCACCAGCTGCACGTGCCCGCGCTCCTCCTGCGGCGGCGCCTTCCCGCGCCGGTGCAGCCGCACCCAGGCGCCGAAGCAGACTAGAATGGCCAGGAACACGGCCACAGTGGCGCCGCCCGCGATCGACGCCGTCTCCATCATGAGCTGACGGCTCGTCAGCACGTACGAGTTGTCCAGGTCCTTAAACTCGCAGCGCTGCCCCACGAAGCCGCTGCGGCACTCGCAGTTGTAGATAGGGCTGTCCGAGATGATCACGGTGAAGCACACTCCGCCGTTCAGGCAGTAGTACTCCGAGTAATCGGGCTCGCACTTGAAGGTGGGGAAGGTGACGTTGAGGCGCGGCTGCGGCTGCGGCTGCGGCGGGCGGCCGGCGGCGGGCCGCGCCACGCGCGCCGGCCGCTTGGAGATGGAGGACGAGCAGGCGTTTGCCGGGCCCACCAGCGCCAGCAGCGCCATGGCCGCGCAGCACCACACTAGCACCGCTTGCATTTTCCGCTCGGTCCGGCCGCTCGGCGCTCGCGGTACGTGCACGATTTTGACATTGGACGGTGACTTATACGAAATCCGAGAGGCGATGACATGACCGCTTTCGAATTTCGAACCCGAACCCTTCGCTCGCATCCGCGTCGGCGGTCCGCCCAGACATGTTTCCTGTGTTAACTTTTTTTTCACGTCGACGATCACTCGCTCATGACGGAGGCGCGGTTTCTACGAGATATCGCATCGACGCCTCTGCGGGCATGTCGAAAGTGAAACACTGTTCACTGGACACTCGGGCGGTCGTGGTTTGCGATTATTCACGGAGCACATACACACAATGTCCCGTTCGAAACGATACACACAAAATGGTGCTGAGCGGTATGCGATCACACTAGCACTCGGCGAGTTGTCTATGCGCGACTGAGGCGGGCGAGACGGGCGACGGGGGCGTCTACTGCATCCGCCGTCGCCATCTGCCGACGAGAATGAATGCCGTGAACTCGCCGCGCGCGATTGTGTGCGCGCCGCGCCTGTCCGTGCACGGGGAACTACACTTGTGTGCGTCGCTCGTGCACTGGTGTGCGACTACTTTTTTCATTTGTTGGGCGGGATTACGAACAAGAACTCTGAACAAGTATTGTAGTGTAGAGTAGCCTCTTTTTTCCTTCACGACTTTGAACCTTACGAAGGTTTATTTTCAAGCTGCACAGATTTTATTACTACTTCATACGCTACATCGCACTGGTAATAGGGAAGTGGGTAGAATAATTATCAGGAACTAGTTCTGAAGTAAACATGGATGACTCATACTGAAGTTAATTAAGTTGCACTAATCCCTGCAATCAAATTAATTAAATTTACAGCTAACAATTAATTTACAAATAAAGTTCTTAACTGTTAAGCTGCTTCTTTGTGTATTACTTTATTTACTTTGTTAAATAAACGTTATAGCCATTGTTGGTAAGATTACCTATAAATAATAATAGGAATAAAAGTTTTACGCATTAATGCGTAAAACTTTTATTCCTATTATTATTTATAGGTA
>NW_020653413.1:0-21575 GCF_003589595.1 Hyposmocoma kahamanoa
TATTAATAATATAATAATTCTGACGTGTCTCGACAAGCTCCAGTAAAATGACTAAAGTATACAATTTAAACTTAAAGCTATGATTACATTGTCATAATGGTACCAAATCCACATAAAATATTTCATTTCAAAATACATGAAGTATAGATAAGGATGAACTGCACACATAATAACAATAAATAGTGAAAAATTATAATATATATATATATATATATATAAATAAATAAATAAATAAAGAACAAAAATAAAAATATGCATAAATCCGCTGGACGACACTACATCCAATTACTAGCAGAACTTTGCTTTGGTTACTTTCAACCTACCCTTAAACCTTATAGCTCCCTGTGAAAGAGTTCGTCTAGGCAAGACTGCCACCGTACTCATTTCTGCCGCCAAGCGGTAATGTGATCAGTACTGTGTTCCGGTTTTGAAGGGTAAGGGTTCTGGAGATATTAAAGGTACATGGGACTTGTCAACCTATGTCTCAGGGTAACGGGCGCAGTGGCAGTGCGTCAAATCTTTGCAATTTAAAACTCTGAGTGGCACTGCAACTGTTATGGATAGGCGTGTAGTTTATCATCAGGTGCACGACTTGTTCGTCCCGTCACTTAATATTACTAAAAAATAAACGTCAATTTGATTCATTTTGTATAAAAAACATTTAATTAAATTTGACTTCTGTTGTCCCGATTTTTTATATAATGAAATGATTCTTACATTAATGTCTTAGGATGACAGTGGATCTCAGATCTTCGCGATTTAAAGCTCTGAGTGACACTACAACTGCTAAGGACAGGCGTGTCGCTAACCACCGCCTGATGCACACGACTTGTTCGTCCCGTTACTTGGTGTTATAAGAAAAGCGAAAGATTATATTATAAGTGAACGTTTAGTTCACAAATGTACATAAGCCCACAGAGATTTGCTAACCGGGGATTTGTTAATTGAGAAGCAAACGTTTTTCCACTAGGCTATTGCCCTCTTTGACCACCATTCTCCACTGCCTGTCATTATTGCAAAAGTTAATATGCAGCAATCTCTTTCCATCAGGTTAACTGTCTGTCTGTTCCCGGGACAGTACAATAAAATAAAAAATAACTGCAATTGTGATTGCAGAAGTCGTGATATTGTAGATTGCATCTAAGTTACTTCTCAATTTAGAGGTCGTTAGACCAAATACAAGTGGCAAGTTTCTAAGATTTTAAAGCGCGTCACACATCGAGTATATAACCAGATACAATGTCATTTGATTTGTTTGAAAACTATTCTGCCATATCATTACTGTGACAACTGCGCTCCTATTGGCCCTTAGACTATGGAAACTAAAGGACACGTTACTTTGACATATAAAAATCAGACGTTATATGTATATGATGCATTTCGACGTCGAATACATAAACATGTTATTGTCTTTGTTTAACTATTACGTGCCGTCTTAAGCCAAAAGAGATAGCATTACATTGGTCTGTGTCAAACACGGGAATCGAAAATACGTAACGTCATCTTAAATGCCAACCGTGTCCATTTCGCAGTACATGAGGTACATGATGCCGTTGTCAAAGGGAAATACATCAAATGTCAAAACAAATGTTTTTCCAAATGAACTATTGAATTATTCGCATGTATTATAATTAAATTGGACAAAAATATTGACAATGAGAATAATTAGGTATTAAATAAAATGCGACGCTGCAGCATTAAGGAATGTGGCTTTAGAAAAAGTGCAAATCAATCGAACGTTACATTGCACGGGCATGTGTTATTTTTTTGTCTATAAATCACACAATAGCCCAAATATTTCATGTAATTAGACTTATTTAAGTGGTTTATTTATAAATCTTGCCAAATTTTGCTTTTGTTACTTTAGATTGCCTGTTTGTTTGTATATTTTGATGATTGTTGTTAACGATTATTTTGAGACAGTGTCGATCTTGTAAGCATACATATTATCGATATTCTGTTATTAAAACAATTCACTACGAGGTTTTTATTGTTTTATTATTATTATTATTTCAAGTTTTCCTACAAATGAAAAACGGAAGAAAGAATGGTTGGAAATCATAGGACTGCCGAATATAAACGTTGGATCAAAGACCATCATCATTTGTTCGCTTCATTTTGAAGAGTCAAATTTTAACAGAACTTTGAATGTAACTAGATTACATGACAATGCTATTCCATAATTAGGTTTATTGGTAAATAATTTTATGTTCAATTTAGATTAACAAGACTCATTGACTAGATTTTCAGTTCCTGAAAACAAAATTATCCACTCGTTTCTGATTTTTCCCAATGACAACTATAACTATTAAAAATGACTATTTTTTTAAAGCCTGCAATACAATGACAAGTTAGTCCGACGTATAGACAGCCTATTTGCCTTGCCTTGCCATCGTTCGGTTTAATAATAATGTACCACTCGAGATTAAATTATTAGACTTGAGTTTGTTTAGGCATACTTTGGTTACAGTAAACTAAAGAAACAAAAAAAAAAACAGTTTCAACATTCAAGCCATACATTTGCATGCCGATAATGACTTATCGATAGATTATGGTACAACACTAAAGAAATCCGCCATTTGTAACTTTCAAATTTTGGTTATAAGCACGTTGATTCTGTAGTTAGGGCAGCTCCTTTCTTTTATTTTTTTTTCCATCCTCTAAGAATTGGCCAGCCCGAATTCGAAACAACTGACGGGTGCCGTCAATTTTTTCACTTGAGCTTTTCCTTGATAAATTAGTCTTTCAACCCTGACGATGGCGAAATCGTCGCGCATAACGACGGTGCCATAGATACAAAAGTTGAAGTTGTTGAGCTTTGCTATAATGGACGAAAATTGCAAAATTACATATTTAATTACCGATGAAATGTGATTCTGTTTGTTTTGTAATTATATGTTTTCCTGTTTTTCCCGACACCACCGAATGGAACAGCCCCCCATTGTTACAGATATTATCTTTATTGCAATAAATACAGAATATTTTTGGAATATATGGAGACGTACACACAGGTCAGTTGTTGGCGCTGTCTATATTTCAGTGCAAACGAGAGTTGAAATTTATAAGTGATGTATTACTGATGAGTTACTAAGAATGTATGACCCTTATTTCGTCTCTAGTTCTGGTTATATACTCGAAAGCGTTACAATAGGAGAAGCGAGAAAAACTGTTTTACTAGATCATAGAAAAATAAGATACACCTAAGAATATTGTCCCAAGGCGCGTTCGCATTACGTCGTCACGTTTTATTTGTCGTTGGACGACTATCGCGACTGTCTGGTGGACGTTTATTTTATCGTTGAACGACTGTCGTGTCTAGCTGTTCCCAATAGATCGTGACGATAATTTATCGGTTCACCGCAACCGCCTTGTCGTCACTTTTTTATCGTGACGTTTTATTTATCGTCTGACGACTGTCGTTTTGGCTCTTTCCATTGTTATGACTAACTTTGTACATAATTTTTATATGGAGATATTTCTCTATAAGTACTACAGAGAACCTATTAAATATTGATTTTCAACTGAAGCCTTCGGATCGGAAACTGCGTCTTTTTCGAGTCGAGGCGCATAATTGAGATTCACAACTGGCTAATCGGAAACTCTGACATTTCTAATCGGAACAATAGTTTATTTACTACCCGATTGGATCAATTCCGATGTGAATCAAAATCAGGACGCTGTAGTTAATAAATTTACACTACTTTATTCCAAAATTTGAAAATTGCGGTTTAACAACTTGCCGCATTGCCCGTTGCCCCCGTCAGTTGCCATCAGGCGCTTGTCGACTTCGGATGTTAAGTTCAATGAACTAAATCGTGTTTCCTTTTTTACAGATCCACGTGTTAAAGACTGGCCTTTAGTAAGATCACCGGTACCACTGTTCGCCATCATAATATCGTATCTGGCACTTATCAAAGTGATACTACCAAAGTATATGAGAAACAGGGAGGCGTATGAGTTGAGCAGTATTATTAAATGGTATAATATCGCTTCTATTATTGCCAACGCAATCGTTACATGGGGGGTGAGTATTAATTTTTTTTTGTTCGGCTTTATTCGTCCTGCAGTCTCCGAGTTGGTGACACTCGCTATTCAGCCAAGCAGTGGCCTGCCTATAACCACACAAGGTTCATTCTACCTACACGCTGATCCATTTTGTACCAAAATGTTTAACCTTCGCTTTACTGTCCTGTGAAAACAGGACTACTATCAGCCAGAATTATTTGCACATTTATTGTCAATAAGTCAAAAATTATACATTGAATAATAACCTCAGTACAGAGTACTAAAAAAAACCGACCTCAAAAATTCGTGGAATTATATCTATTTGCCAAGTTTATTGAAATCGGTTACCGGAAAGTGCGCGAAACCATATTCATCCCCTAGTTTGTCACCCGACCCTCTTTCCAACAAAAAAGAATCTTCAAAGTCGGTTCACAAATGCCGTGAGTTATCGCGTAACATACATACAAAAAAAATCGAATTCAGAACCTCCTCCTTTTTTGAATTCGGTTAAAAAGTATTTTTTTAAATTTTTTAAAGAAAACTCGTTCAAATAATATAGACTCTATAAACTAGGACATATGACTATATTTCTTTTTGTAAATACGGAACATTCAAATTTCGATCGTACATCATAGACTCCTTTTAGAAAATGACAATTAAATTTATTTGGGTTTTAATTGGGTAGCAAAAGAAGTATCTGACAAAAACAGCTTAATACAGACGAAGATTTCGTCATAAACCTGTTTAGATTTGGAACCCTAAAACGATAGTAAATACTTCATAACGCGGAGCTACCAATTTAACTGTTATTTATTATTATTTCATCAAAAAAAAAAAAACAACAGAGGCTGACAATTACAACCAAAACTTTTATATGCTAGTTATAAGATAAATGCCTTTTTTGTAATAACCAAGTGACGAACAAGTCGTGGACCTGGTGGTTAGCGACACGTCTGTTCATAACAGTTGCAGTGCCACTCAGAGCTTTAAATCGCAAAGATCTGCGGGGCACTGCCAGTGCGCCTGTCACCTTGAGACATAAGTTGACAACTCCCATGTGTCTGTAATTTCATTAGCGTCCAGCATCCCTACCTTCAAAACCGGAACGCAGTAATGCTCACATTACTGCTTCACAAGGAGCTCTACTGCTACTAAACACAATAGTAGCAAAATGCAATCAAATATATATATGTCAGTGTCCTAGACTTCAAACACTCTGTCATGAGTGCGAAAACATTCTCGTGTGTAGTCGCTAATGCCGCTTATACAAGCAATGCAGTTTTTAGTTTGTTTTTAATATCAGAATTAAATTAGTGGCATTGTAAAAATACATTCGATTAGATTTAAATGTGTTTTGACCTTTACTGTACCGCCAGGTCAATCTATAGCATTTCAAAATATCTATTGAATAGCTTCCGAGCATTCGGCATTCGGTCCGACCTGCATCGGGAAGAGGCTAATGAATAACCTGAATATTTCAAGCGGTCGACAGCCCGTACAGGCGGGCGGCTCATGAAATTAGACATTTGTTTCGTGAAACAACATGGCGGACGACATTCGCATTGTGTACATTGTGCATCACACTTTTTATATTCTAAAGGTTTATAAATACACTAATATATATATAAATAGTTATTATACGCCGTCGTAGCCTAATTGTTTGATCTACCGTCTCTCAAGCAGAGGCCGTGGCTTCAAATGCGGTTCGTACCTCTGAGTTTGTCGGAATTTATGTGCGAAATTTCATTTTTTTACCGTGAAGGAAAACATTGTGCACCTTCTCCAACGTGCAGGTTTGTTGATGATGGTTCACAACCCTCTACAAATATGAGACTGTTGCACTGGCTTTAAGAGTACAATTGAAAGAAATTAACATGTGAAGGCAGATTATGAACCTCGAATCGATCGATAACTTGAATGACCACTACGTCAAATTAATTTTTGTTTCTGTTTTTTATTTTTATTTTGTTTCCGTTTCTTTTTTTTCACAAAATTTGTTTTTTTTTTCGAGTTTCGGATTTTGTTTCTTTATGTTTTTTCACAAAATTCGGGCAGCATAATATTAGTAAATAAATATGGCTGTTTACAAAATTAACATAAAATGGCCAAAAACTGATAATGACTAATAAAACTAATAACTTTTTCATAAAAAACCATTGACTTACAATTATATGGACGTCGGGTGCGCGCTAAAAAGTGTCCGAACTTATAGGGCGTTAAAATCGTATACACAGCGTCATTCACGCTTTAGTCTTCGTTTGTTCGACTGACAGCGAAGCAAGCAAAATTAGACAGTACTGCAATAACATTACAATTAAAATTCAACATTTTAGCTTTTTCATATTCCTTTACATGTCACTACGTTTAAATAGATTGACTTGGGGCATTTTTTTCGTGGTTTGTGTATTAGACCCGTCGTCCATTTATTTGTAAGTCAATGTAAAAAACCGATCCCAAAAGTTTGTGAATTACATCTATTTGCCAAGTTTTATTAAAATCGGTTAGCGGAAAGTGGGTGTAATCCTATAAACCTGATTCATTCCCGAATTTGTCACCGTTGGAGGTGGAATATTTTTTTCAAATTTGAATAGAAGCACTAGTGAGGTATCCCCTTTCCAACACAAAAAAGAATCATAGAAATCGGTTGATGAATGTCATAGTAATCGCATAACATTTTTTTTAAAATTATATCTAATGACGGGACGAACAAGTCGTGCGCCTGACGGTAAGCTACACACCTGTCCATAACAGCTGAAGTGTCACTCAGAGTTTTTATCACATAAGTCTAAGGGGCACTAACACTGCGCCCGTTATCCTAAGACATAAGTTGATTCCCCTGTAATTTCACCAGTATCTTTAACCTTTCAAAACCGGAACGCAGTAATGTTAATTACTGCTTGGCGGTAGAAATAGGTAAGCAGTACTTCCCTGGACGAACTCTAAACATACAAACAAAAAAAATCCAGGCGGTTTGAAAACTTCTTTTTTTTGAAGTCGGTTAAAACCAGTTTCTGTTTCAACGTGTAGCAATCGCGAAAACCTATGAACTCGAAATGCTAAAGAAACCGAATTAAATATTGATAGTAATGACTATATGGTAATGGCCCGTCACGTCTTTCTAGAGTATCATCTATCTTAGTGAAAACAATTACAAACGCAAACAAACAAGCATTCATGTAATGATCACCGACATGTCATTAGACACGGTCTGGGTGTGTCTGAACGTTTGTAGTTAAAGTCATGGTTATAGTGGTTTGTTTTTTAGGGTGACTAGAGTTGCTAATATAATTTGGACTCTCACGTGTGAAAGAAATGAGTTAAGAAATTAAAGTTATTGGAAAATAGGTACTCAGATACATATCGATTCTTCCGAAGAACAGAGTCCGATGTGATTTTATAGCGAAAATAGAATAAGTACGTTACGCGAATAATTTCGCTATTTAAAGTAAGGCCTATGTAAAGGTGTTTTGGGAATTTATATATCTTATTTCGTTTCGGAAATGTAAAATCGAACAACGGTCAATCTGACACCCACAGCGAAGAAGAACGAACGAAATGTACAATATCTTGAGAACAAGTAGTCTGGCCATAGATCTTTGCTCTATGGATGAGTCGATCATACTTTAGCAAACTACACTGCTCAAAGTATATTGGATTAAATTTAAATTTGAATTATTGTCAGTAATATGAGCTCTCTATTTATAGATAAGGATAATACTGTGTGTTGGTTGTAATATTTTTAATGATATTCACGTTTTATTCTGACTTGAGGAGCCACATGTTATACGTTTTTATCACACAGATGACACAAATTTTTTTAAATACCACGTACAAGTGAAATTTTATAACTTTCGAACTTTAGAAGTTTTCGACTAATTTCGTTCATTGAATCTTTACGCCCCCGAAAAGTTGTTATTTTGCAGATGTGGCGTTAAGGAAAGGGTCTATATAAACAATGTTTGTTACATTTAATACATTTTTAAAAGTAATTCTAATTGCGCATTAGTTAAAACAAACTTTTGCTTGCAGCTCTAAAAAATGTTTACTTTGGTGAAAGATTAGTTTTTAAAGTCCAACTTTAGCTTGGTGATTATTTTTATTTTACTATGCAGCAAAACTATTTCCGGAACCGCCAAATTAATAATTTTTTTATAAAAAAAACCGACGTCAAAAGTTCGTGGATTAACATCTATTTGCCAAGTTTTATTCTAACGCTTTCAACAAAAAAGAATCATCAAAATTGGTTCATAAAAGCGTGTCATCGCGAGTTATCGCGTAACATACTTAAGTACAAAAAAATTCAGTCGAATTGAGAACCTCTTCCTTTTTTGAGAAGTCAGTTAAAAAAGTAATCAATTAGTGGTGTTGACCACTCTGTGTCACCCCTTGCATCATCTATATGTAGACATTTTCTACTCACACCATATAATTTTTTTCGTGAAAATAAAGCTAACGGGGACAATCTCAAAATAATTCAAAATAATGGTCCCCCTATTAATACAAGCTCGTCATATTCATATTTGTAATTGTATACGACTGGAAGACAATAGGCGTTTAATCAACATATTTCTTAATACAAGCTTCTGTGTTACTACTTCTCGAAAGGAGAAGGCTCAGATTTAAGTTTTTTGTTTATAATACCAAGTAACGGGACAAACGGGACGAAGTCGTGCGCCTGGTGGCAAGCGACACGCCTGTCCATAACAGTTGCAGTGCCACTCAGAGCTTTAAATCGCAAAGACCTGAAAGGTACAGCCACTCTGTCCCCCTGAGACATAAGTTGACAAGTCTCATGTGCCTGTAATTTCACCCGCACCCTTCTATCTATCTCATTCGCAGGCTCGAGGACCTGGGGGTGAGAGGAATTCCTCTTGATCTTTTCTTTATTACTTGACTGATCGGAAACAGTGTGTTGGGATCGACCTTTGGCTGAGCGATGAGCTCCCCTACGGCTCAGCTCACCTACGGCGACCCCCAAGGTAGTATTGTCGGGCTTACCTTGTTCTTGGTCTTTATTAACACTCTGTGCAACCTTAAACTCTCCTATACCAGGATTCTGACCTTCGCCGATGATACGGCGCTTTTCGTCAGTGGACGGAGCTGGAGTGAGGTCTTTGACTCTGCGCAGAATGGTCTCAACGCGGCATTTCATTTCCCCTCAAAACAGGAACGCAGTGAGGCTCACATTACTGCTTGGCGGCAGAAATAGGTAAGGTGGCAGTAGCGATGGGCGAGTCGAGCTATTTAACTCGATTAACTCGAGTTACTTCCACGACGAGTCAACTCGAGTTACTTCCACGACGAGTCAACTCGAGTTACTTCCACGACGAGTCAACTCGAGTTACTTCCACGACGAGTCAACTCGAGTTACTTCTACGACGAGTCAACTCGAGTTACTTTTTTATGACCTCAAGCTAGCTTGGTTCGGTGTCCGCCCCGTCGAGCCGAATACTTCATTCATACAGCGCAATGCGCAGTGACCACTCGTTGTCACTCGGTCGGTTCGGCGGCCCTCGCAGCAAGCTTGAGTCGCGAGCGATGGGCGAGTCGAGTTATTTAACTCGAGTTAATCCCACGAGTCAACTCGAGCTACTTTTTGTGAACTCGAGCTAACTCGGTTGGGTTTCCGCCGAGTGGAATAATTCATTCATACAGAGCGTCGGCTATTCGTTCTCACTCGGTCGGTTCGACGACTTTCGAAGCACGCTCGAGTCGCGGGCGGCGGACCGATCGTGCCCAACTCGGTGAATCGTCGGTTCGAGTCATACTCGAGACTCGCGGTTGCCCTGTCAGACACCGAGTCGAGTTAACTCGACTTGTGTCACGTCAACTCGCGTAACTGGAATTGAAAAAATACAACTCTTCCCATCGCTAGGTGGCAGTACTTCCCTGGACGAATTCTAAAAGTAAAGATATAAATTGCAGTGTATTTACATGTACATTTAAAGACGAACAAATTTAACCTTTTTATCGACTTAGGTTTTCGCGATTATTAGCTAATAAATTTTTCAATCAGCCTTGACCATGTCAGTTGTGTGTCGATGGTAATGGTGGATTAAAGGCGGGATTTCGTAAGTTTTGGTGTTTTGCTAAAAGTTACTAATGGCTTGTCAGAGGACAGCCTTGAAAGGGTTGTAAACCCTAACTAGCCGTGAACAGGTTCACGGCAATGAAATGGGAAACTTCCGGTCCACAAAATTTATTAACGAAGTAAAGTTTAAAGAAAGGCTGTAACAACATAAAGGTAAATGTAAAAAAACAGGTATAACAGTATAAAACACTCCCTACACTTTATTATTAAGGCACTTGCCCCTAAATGGGCCGAGAAACTGAATTACAGAAATAGATACATGAAGGGTGTAGACTTATAAATTATTACACATGATTAGCTTATTAACAGCTCTGACTGTTGTGGCGGTTGAGCTGGGAGTGACCGTGGTACGAAAACAAAATGAGAAAGTGAAGGAAGATTCAAATTTAAAATTTAAATACAAGTAAAATAAAAAAAATGATAAGATACAAGAGGCGATACAAAGAGGTGAGATGGCGGTGTAAGGAGGTCACACCGTCACAGCCTTCGAGCCGTATTCCACTGCCATTGCAACTTTTTGGTGCTCTGCTACTAATTATTATACAAAAAAAAAATATAATTAATTTGAAGACTAAATGTCTGACGAAACGACATAAAAATTAAGATATTTAAGTAATTTCCATGATAGTTTTAGTAATACACTAAAATAGCCTTTATAGGGCCCGAAACGTCGGTTTGTTCGAAAAAAAAAACAATTATACGTGTTAGCGAATCATGAGATTATTTTTATTTTATTAGAAAACTTATTTGCTTCAATAAGAAATAGTTTTATCGAAATAATAAATAAATCGACATCGTCATCATCGAATCAGCGGAACGCTGACGGGCGGCCGCCATTATAAAAAACATCTTTGACTAGAAAAGACGTGGTTTTGTCTTGTTTGGATTTATAGTGAAAGATCTTATAATATAATTTATAACAGTCACTGAAGTCTCAATTCTATGTCTGCGAGGAAAATCTCACATGCGTGATTTAGCTTCGAAAAAATAGTTTCATTAAACATTTTATTTCAAAGGAATTCAAAGCGAGTAGATACCAGTGGCGAAGCGAGAAAATTGTTTGTCTAGCATAGTTTTTGGTTTAGTGTACACTTTAGAAAAAAGATTCGTTTCGTCCTAGAAAAACAATCTACACACATCAAAAGTGTCTAGGGATCAAGTGAATATTTTTGAAATATAAATTATTTGAGCAATATTTACCAAATCCAGTCTTCCAGGACGACTTCTTACTTTAATGCTTATGTTTTATTTAACCACTTATCCCTATATTTAATAAAAATAAACTAAAATTGATGTTTTTGCAAATTGTGGGAAAAATATCAAATTAACGGCGTCAATTATGACAAAAAAATGGCGAAAATGATGATTTTGCTCATTTTTATTGTAAAGATAAGAAAATTAATAATCTATATTTCCACCATTAAGACGAATCACACAATTACACCGATTTGGCATGCTTAAGATGAGTTCATCAAAATCACTTTGAGGAATGGCCGCCCATGTGTTTTGTAACAAGTCAAAATATTGTTGTAGAGTATGTACGGTATGCATACTCGGCACAGCTCTTCTTTGAAGCATATCCCATGCGTGCTCAATTGGATTGAGGTCTGGCGATTGAGCAGGCCACGGCAGAACGTTGATACGAGCTTCGGCAAGAATGCGTGTTACGACTCTAGCCGTGTGTGGACGTGCGTTGTCATGCATTAGTTGAAATGAATCACCCAACTGGACTCGCAAAGGGATAATAACATCTGAAACAATCCTCTCTGCGTAAACTTGAGCATTGAGGTTACCCCTGATCCAAATGAGATCGGTTCTTCCGCCGATCCAAATACCGGCCCATATCATTATTGTTCCCCCACCATATGGATGAACTTCCTGACAATATCTCAAACGTTCATGACGTCCAGATGTTCTCCAAACTCGAGTACGTCTTGTATCCGGTCTCATACCGAAGCGGGATTCATCCGAAAAGCACACATAGCGCTAGTCTTCTTCCTCCCAGTTTCTGTGTTCGCGAGCCCATCGTAAACGGGTCCTGCGATTGCAGGGTGCAATAGGTGGAACTCTGAGCGTCCTGCGGGATCGCAGACCCACTTCACGTAAACAATTTCGGATTGTTTGATCGCTTATTAGCAAGCCTGAGGAGCTGTGGAGCCTCGTAACCAACATCATGGCGGTCATGGTACGATTCCGTCGAGCAGTATTTTGGATATACCGGTCCTGTCTGCGAGTCGTGATGCGAGATCGTCCTCATGCGATAGCGCGTCCAGAGGCGACTTATGACGCTCTGTGTAGTGTTAAGAGTGAAAGCCACAGCACGTTGCCTGGAACCAGCTTCCAACATTCCGACGGCTTGCATCATCACTTCTCGGGTTAAATGATGTCGTCTCTCCATAATAATGTAAATTGTTTCGGTTCCGATGCAGATATTGTAATGATTTTCAAAACGCTATAACTCATTTTTATACAAAACCACATTGACAATCGATTTTCTTCTTATTATCGAATTTTAAACAATATTCCTTATTTAAATGTTAAAACTCACTAAAAAGTATTAATAGCGATACAAAAAAGTTAATATAATTAACCCTAATTGCAGCAATACTCTTAAACGTACTTGATCCCTAGACACTTTTGATGTGTGTATTTCCTTAAATAATATTTGCTGAAATATGACTAATTTAAAAGTGCATTATTTAACAATTGAATTGAATATTCGGCAACTTTTTCACACGCTCGACGTTCTCTAATTTTATCTTTTTAATTATATCTTTGGAAAATATGTAATGAGTTTTAATGTTAAAATAAAGTTGTAATATAACTATTCAATGCAAAACACTGACGCAACGGATTACGAGCATTTTGTAGTTCCCTCAAAAGGCGCTAGCGTGGCTAGAGGTCCCGGAGCTTAATTTTTCTTTATAATGTTCGACCATTGTATCAATAATGTGTTGGTTACTTTTCTCCAATTGCAATACATAGGATTTTGCCTTCACTATCTTCGTCTCTACGATCCCAAACAAAGGTTAAACCTAATTAAGCTTTAAATTGATATGACAGGGAATTAGTTACATATTCCATTAGCTCCAGATGAGGAAGATTGATTACTGAATCAGAAACTCTCAGTAGCACTTGTGCGTAACCAATTTATTAACAGTTACACGTTGTGTTAAAATTAATTTGTTAAGTTATAAAAGGTTGTCATAGGGAATTATGTGATGAATGCTGAAGGTTATAAAGTAAAATTTATTATTCATCATCTAAAAAATATGCAGTCGATTGAGAACTTGCTCCTTATTTGAAGTCGGGTAAAATAAACTGTCTGTCCTCACAAGTCACAAAATTCATTTAAGGACAATGTATATGGTTCTATAATAAGATCCCGGTTAATGTTCAAAATTTGTCATTTACGAGGTTTATAACTACCGCGAAACAGAACTTACTCGTACACTAAAAGTTATTAATTTGTACAGCTTCAGCGTACACGGATAACCAAAATCCATGGTAGCGACCCGTTTAGCTCTTGCAGGTCTACTCGGTCGAGGATCGAGGTCGATCTACTGGGGATCTTCTTGTGTACGCCTCTCACTTATGGAGCGAGGCCATAGAAGGGCATGGCGAAGCAGTGTCTTTAGACATTTCTAAAGCCTTTCACAGGGTCTGGCACGCAAGCCTTTTAAGCAAGCTTCCCTTTTATGGGCTTCCCACTGACCTTTGCAAATGGATTTCGAATTTCTTGAGCGAACGTTCGATTCGAGTGGTCTTAGAAGGCTACTCTTCCGAACATCGGGCGATAGATGCCGCCGGAGTTCCTCGGGGTTCTGTACTGTCTGCAACCTTCTTTCTGCTGCATATAAATATGTTCATTCCAGGTACCTTTGGGTATGCTGACGACAGCACAGTTGTGGACAGGTACATGACCAATGCAAGGGTCAGTGGAGAAGAAATCCAGTCTTGTCGAAAGTCCATAGTTAGTCGTTTGAATTTGACACTTAAGGCAGTCTCGGATTGGGGCGATGCTAATCTTATCAAATTTAATGCTACCAAAACGCAGGCGCGTTTTTTCTCTACTAAACGGAGTCCCTTTTACCTGACATCGACTTTTCGTGATATATCCGTACCGATAGCCGACCGTCTTCACCTACTTGGAATGGACCTGTCGTCCAATCTGAACTTCGGCAGATACATTGAATCCATGGAAAAATGCAGCCAGGAAATTTGGCATCCTTTCCAAGGTGAGGCGTTACTTCTCACCGGGACAGTTGCTTCAGCTGTATCAAGCACAAGTCCGGTCGTGTAAGGAGTACTGCTGCCACTTATGGGATGGCTCTGCTAAATACCAACTGGCCACCTTGGATTCAATAGACAAGAGGCTTATAGGTAACACCGCCGTAGAGTTGCCAGCTTATCGGTATTCTACAGGATATATCATGGAGAGTGTGCGATGGAATTGCATAATTTGATTCCGCCTTCCCCTTTCCGTCATCGGGGGATTAGACGTGGGCTGGGGTTCCACCCTTATGTTGTGTTTCGCTTCCACATTTGTATGGCGAGCGGCTAGGGAGTGGAATTCCCTGCCTGCAGACTTCTTCCCCGAACGCTATAACTTGGACCTTTTCAAGGCGAGAGTGAATAGGCATTTTAGGTGTGCATGCTACATCTTCGACCTCATCGTCACTTTTCATCAAGTGAGATGGAGGTCAAATGCTCACTTATATTTTATAAAAAAAGGTAGTACAGAGTACTAAAAAAACCCGACCTCAAATGTTCGTGGAATTACACCTATAGGACCTACAGGAGATAATAAAAATCGGTTCTCACTGCTTAAAGTATATTGAGAGAGAAAAACGCCTTAAATTGGAGCATAGCAAAATAAACCATTAAAATAATTGCTCCTTATAATAAAATTTAGGCGCTATGAACATGAACAGCCACCCTTAAAGGTGGAATATTTTCTTCAAAATTATATGGGACCACTACTGAGGTACCCTCTTTCTAACAACAAAATAATCATCAAAATCCTCCTTTTTTTGAAGTCGGTTAAAATTGTGAATGATAAATGTAAACAAAAGTTTATTTACAAAGAGCAACACTTCGAGTTTCTTATTCATTCTTCTCAGAGGAATCTGCCTTATGAATAAGTAGTTGTTGAGCTTAATCAAAGTGACGATTTCAAGTGTAATTTGCTTATCTATGAAAAAAGATTATTATAAGTTTAAAATCCTCTATACTGGCTTATTGAGAGTTTGGGGCCTTCACACGTTTGACAGGGGTTGTGAACCTTCTTCGACATATAGGTTTCACCATGACGTTTTGCTTCGTTGTTCAACGAGAGGCATTGCTGGTAAACATTTACAAATCAACGTAACTTAAATATTAAGGAACAATGCCTATTTCGGATTCGCAAATTCGCGAATAGTTGACACTTCAAAATCCAAATCAAGTGAAAATCCATTAAAATATAAGTGATAAAATAATATATGTAAGGTACATTCATAAAACTTTAAAATAAGTTGGAGAAAGAAAGATATACATTTTTAAAATACGTCAAAAGGCATATTTGTTTTTGAACGTAACACGACTAACATTTTTACATTTCATTTTAATCCTCGTTTACACTTGCCATGATGTCTTCAATGAGCTAATTATGAACGAAAGTTACAATAATTATGAGATCAATAAGCAATGATCTTACACATACGTAAGTTTTCTTTAATTGGCTCTCAATTTCAAAGGTGTCAGAAAATTCATGAAAAGATTTCATGATAAAAATTTAAAGACTAAAAAGTCGTTGAACAACCAAATAAATACAAAGACACGACAACAAGCACATAGAAAAATTCGTGAGGTCCGCTGGTTCGTTCTGTGACTTAGTTGGTATAGCGTCTGGCACGGTATGCTAGAAGACGTCGATTAGAATCCGGCCGGATGGAAGGAATTTTTTCTGAGTGGTCGACCTTTATATTAATACTTATAACAAACTAGTGGAGTAATTTCACAAAAAATAATTGAATATCAATTCAATAAAAATTTAAAATATTTAAAAAAAAAGAAATTTTTTTTATGCACCATTCTCATTCGTCTGTCTCAGAGTCGTATTCCAGAACTCTACTCAATGCTCAGATCAGGACTTGAGTATGATTTCAAGCACTAGAAATACGACCCTAATGGCAAGGACTAGAGTATGACTTGTAGTGCTTTAAATTATACTCAAGTCCTGACTTGAGCATTGAGTAGAGTTCTGGAATACGACCCTTAGTGTTTCTAAGTATTTCTTTTAATGCGTACACAACTATACTTATCATAAATCCACTTTTCCTATTTAAAAAAATATAAATTCAATATAATTAGAAAGTATATGGAAATACAAATGAAATCCTGTATCTGCGATTGACGGTCATCAATTTTTTATAGCTCATCCAGGCCTGGTCAAGATTCAAACCCTTTCAATTCAGAATTAACCGTTTTGAAATAATATATAAAAGAGTACAATTGTTTATGCAAACAAACCAACGTTTTGGGCCCTTTACAGGTCCCATGGTCACGGCTAACTGAGATGGTCTTTACCATCTCAATTAGCCGTGACCATGACTTTCGTCAAACAGTTATATCTAGTATTAATAATGTAAACACCCTATTTTTTACTTTAGTTACAAGTTTTCATTTATTATCCAAGATAAAATACTTAATTTTTAATTTACCAAAGAACGTTCCAATTTTCGCTACCTATGTTTTACAAAATATTTGGAGACCATGATAACTGCAAAGCAGGGTTTTTTAACTTTTCTTCTAGACAAGGACACCTCTCAAAATTTTTAAGAGCCCACGGACACTTTCCGAAACGATGAAGAACTTTTTGCGGTGCACGGACAAACCTACACAGGTTTTTGTTGTGCCACCAGTATTAGATTAATAAATATTCCTTTTATAATTTTTTTTATAAGAAATAAATTAAAAAAAGGTTCGCGGGTGGCATTGATGTGCGTCTCGCTCATAGATATAGAAAAAAAAAGGGTAGATATGTAAAGACGGTATGTAAGATCGAGTACCGATGTCGCTACTTTTTAGCTTGTGTGCAATTCAAGCTTTACGCTCTATTATCTACTATCATAACTTAAAGATTTTGATTGGGTAGGGCTTAAAACGTGAAAACAACGTAACACAATTTTAAAATTTAACAAAATTATACTTACAGTCACTTGGGTAAGAGTTATATTATAGTATTTTTTTCATCCTGGTTCAGCCAGTCGCCATCAGGTGGCGTTTTAGTAAAAATGTTACTAGTATATAATAGACAACTATTACACGTTACGTGGCGCTGAAACTGATTTTTCGTTACACTAAGATCTCACGGAGCGGTTTTCACCCACGCCTGCCGCGGGATCGCGGCGTCTGTAGACTGTGGTAGCTAAGTACTTGTGTAAAATTAGTAACACATATCACGGCGCGTTTTACGCCTGTAGTGGTGATGGTTGCTAGCGGTTGCCGCGGCGGGGTACTAGTAGAACCGCGCAGGACGCGATCACCTGCGCGCTTGGCGGCCGTCGTCATCCGCGCACTTTGGCGGCCGGTTCAGGCGCAATGTGGTGCAGGCACGCGGGATAAGTTCTCTATTAACCGCGCGACTTGCGATTAACTCCCACTAACTTCGCGGTCTGTTTCGCAATCGCAACGGTTTCGTGCCCGCAATCGCGGCAGCTACGTGCCCGCACAAACTTGCAGGGTCGTGAGTATTGAAATAAAACCGCTGTCCCGCAGCACCGGGGCGCGCGGATGGAAACCGCTCCGTGAATTGTTAACCTTATTGACCTTAAACTGACGCTACTCAACGAGCTATGTGGTCCTACCTAATCGATAGTTAGAAACCATGTGACTGTTTTTAATATTAAAAAAATATACCATTTACCATACCATAAACTATTATCATTTTCCTAATGGCGGTCACTAGGCTTGGGCCAGTGTCAGTTTTCCATTATACGTTACCACGGGTTGGTGAAGCTGTCATTGTCAAGCGTAAACTCGGACCATCAGCGAAATTAATAAATTAAATCATGTTAGGATTTATGTAATTTTCTATAATTGTTTCTAATTTATTTTGCATGCACATGTAAAATAAAGTCGTTTTTATTTTATTTATTTTTAAATGCATTTGCTATGGAAATTTAAACAAAGTCGAAAATAGTAGTAAAATCAATATTTCGATATTTCTGCAGCTTCAATTCAACCTTCTCTTATTTTGAACTCATTGGCAAAGCTTAAAAATTAAAAATACTCTACGTTTAATCTACGAGTATTTTGGAATTTAAATATCTAAAACAATAACACACATACATTTTTCTTCAAGAAACAGCAACATACAAATTGACATGAAATTGAAACGGTTGTCCGAAATATGAGTTGTGTTAAAGTCACTCGAAATAAAATGTTTAGTAATAATAATAACAATAATAAAATAAAGGAAATCAATTTAACGTGAATGCTTTTCGCTTCGATATTTTAGGGACTTTAATTACAAAAATCATAGTAAGAAATTCAAACATTTCAGTAAAAATTTATTGTCGATAAACATCAGTCATCGTAAATGAACATCACTATATTTGAGTCTAGAAATTTCTATGGAGACAAAAAGAAAATATTCTTTTTAAAATAATATTGGTAATAAATATTGGTTTTAAAATTTTTGTTATCACTCAAATTTTTACAAGGTGTATCGCTACAGCTTGGCATTTTCACGTTTTACGAGAGATCTTGTATGTACAACGATCGCCATGTCACAGTGGCGATGTTTGTAGGCGTGTCTCCTCGATATGGTCATTTTGATCGCTTTATTTTTTTCTAATTAAAACGGATATTTGACCATAGCAGCGTTTTAGTTAGTGGACGGCAGCTATATACTCACAACATATTGTATACCAATTTTTATATTAATGGTTCTTAGGTTTTCGCGATTGTTACACATAGGAAATGAAACTATTTTTCCGGATTTAAATCGCGTATATTTGTTTTTTCAAACAAACCGACGTTTCAGGCCCTTTACAGGTCCCATGGTCACGACGTTGACTGAGGTGGTACAGTCTTCAACCAGTTATGTCTAATATTAATGCAAACCACCCTATTTTTTCACTATAGTTACAATAGTTATTAATTAAATACGTTATTTTTAAATTTACAAAGAAAACATTCCAATTTACGCTACATTAAGTTTTACAAATTATTTTATTGAATGAATTTTTATTAACTTTAATTTATTATTAATTATTAATAGAAATTAGAATACACTAAAACATATTAATTAGTACTGCAGTCTTATGTCTGTTTGGGATTTTTCATTAGAGGAAATACTGGATCCCAAACTGATGGTACGGAGAAACCATCTTCCCTGTTGAAATTAGGATGTTTTTTAATTTCAATGGCCTCTCGCAGCATCCTGGGTAGATAACGGACTTCTTTTGCAAGGACCTGGGGTTTGTCAAACTTCATTGAATGTGGGCGGAAATAAAGGGCCCGAAACGTTGGTTTGTTTGTAAAAACAAATATACGCGATTTAAATCCGGAAAAATAGTTTCATTTCTTAATGCAATATGTTATGTAGTCTCGTCATGGACTCCCGGCGTTCATTACACGGATCCCCTAGGGGTCCATGGACCACAGGTTAAGAAGCCTTGCTGTAAAGGAACCGTTGTTTTGATTAAAAAAACAAATATATGCGATTTAATTTTCAATGTGTAACAATCGCGAAAACCTAAGAACTCGATAAAGGAGCATTGTCCTAACCCTATAAGGGGATGACCTAAGAAGTCAAGACTGCCTCCTCAGTCGGTTTATTAGCACACAACTGGACAGCGGTCGCCAAACTTCTAGTGACGGTTGTGACATATCTTTTTTTGGTAGCCTAACTGTGGAAATAGATGAGTAGATAGATAAACCTTATTGGTCGAAACAGGCACTTAAACGTTGCAACACGAAACTACTGACCATAGATTAAGGTAATAATAATGTAGAAGTGGACATAATTATGAATAGCACAATAACTCACCGTTAGGGTACTGTACGGTAATTCGATATTTCGGTAGTCTAAACAATTTGTCGAAGTAGTTCTGTCGAAGTTGCGACAAGTAATTTGTCAATATAAATAATAAATATACTAAAAAATATTTTATTATAAATACAAATTTGTTTTTTTAATATAATAGTTTGAAAAAAGAAATATACGCTCGGTTCAGTGAGATCGTATGAATTCTTTTAAAATTAATAATTATAAATAACGCACACACTCAACGTAGCCCCGCAGTAGGGAAACCTTGTGTCGCGGGTGCCATGGACACACACATAGACAATCACAAATTACACCCAAACTCACGAGGGAAATAAATATAGGCCCATGTAAATATTTCTCCCGTCCCGGTCGAACCTGGGACCTCTGCGTGGCAGTTCGGCATGGTAACCGTTCGGCTATAAATGCAGTTAGCTTTGTGTTCATCTTTTGTAAAAAATATAATATAAAAATTATGATAGGAAAAAATAAATAAATAACGCACAAACCCTGCGTCGCTAAATCACTAAACATCAGAGAGATATTCAATAAATAAATATTGCAAATTCGAAAATTTAACAACTCGATATTACTAATGTAAAGTTCAGTTCTGAGGAAATAACAACATATAATTTGTCGAAGTAGAGTTATGTCGGAGTTGTTACAAATATTGCGGCAAATAAAATCTGATTTATATATATCAAATAAATATTATGTTATGTTGTGTTGTTGTGTTCTGTATATTAATCTATTCTAATTGAAAATGTTACTAACAAATTATATGGGTCTATCTATGCCTGAAATAATTCTATTCTAAATAATTTGTTGAAGTAGGGTTATGTCGAAGTTGCAACAAATAATTTGTCGAAATACAGTTATGTCGAAGTTGCGACAAACCGTTTGTTGAAGTAGGGTTATGTCGAAGTTGTGACAAATAATTTGTCGAAATACAGTTAAACCGACAAGTAATGTTATGTCGAATACATACGCGTCGAAGTTACGTGTGAGATCCGCCGAAGTCCTTTTACTTCACAAAAGACTTTAGAAAGTCAATTAAGCGTGATAAAAATCACAAAACCGTACGAGGTCGTTATGAATATGAGATTGACCACACCCGACCGACATGCCGACAGAGTATCACTTTCATTGGTGCATCTTACCGGACATGTGGTCACTGAATCATCGTTCGACCGCGATGTACACGGATCCGTGGTTGCCTAACGAGAGATGCAATCAAATTACATTTTAGTGACGCTTTGTATTACGCGATTTTCTTTTGTTCCTGCTTAGCTCTTGCGACCGCGTGGAACATTTGACGAAATACATTGTATAGAGGCGCGTGAGTAATGTACCGTGTTCAAATTAATTTATCGCTTTAAATGTGTTATAGTTGATGGTAAAATTTACAATATGCTGTTTCAAAATCAAAATCAAAATAATCTT
>NW_020653414.1:0-12596 GCF_003589595.1 Hyposmocoma kahamanoa
GCACACCCCGTAATCTGAAAGCGACCACGCGCCGCAGGCCGAGCCCGACCCCACTATATGGATATAGGGCTCGTTTTATACATGGACCTTACAGCTCTCTTTTTCGCGATGTCAGCCGCTTTCCTCCACAGTAGAATACCGTATATGACGTTACGCTGTAGAAATAGCTGTAATAAACTAGCCAAGCAGTTTCTTGATCTGTAAGTACTCTAATATTTGCGTCGTCAAAATCATTTTTTGTTCAGCGAGTCTTAAAAATTAAGGAAGTGTCATCTGAAAAAAATATTATTTTGCATCGGTTTTCTACAAAAAATGGTAGGTCGTTCACATAAACTAAAAATAAAAAGGAGCCTGATATTAACCCTTGCGGTCCTCCCATTTGTACAGTAGATCCCGATGTGGTTCCATTAACACTAACTCTTTGAATTCTGGAACTGAGATACTTATCTGTAGCGGACTGTATCAATGGGTGAAGGGATGGGTGCTAAACGAGTGAGCAAGGCCAAGAGAATGTACTTACAGTTTAATATTATATTTTTGAAAACAAGTTGTCGTTATCAAAGCAAAACAGAATAACACTAGCTAAAGTCAAGAAAAAGGCGCCAAAAACAAACACATTTAAATTTAGAATTTAAATAGAAAACTAAAACTTAAAGAGACTAGTATTATAAAATATATAGAAAAAGATTTGTAGCGATTCGCTACACTATCGAATCAATTTCAAACCATTATCATGTTCCATAGTGTTTAAGCTTCAACAAAAGAGAGATACTCACAGTCAAAAGCTTTGGAAAGGTCGCGAAAAAAAAAACCAATGGAATCCTCCCAAGCCTCATAAATATGTTTTAACAACGCAATCTCAGCGTCTGTGGTAGACCGGCTCCTAGTAAAACCATATTGTTCTTTATGGAGGAAGCGATATTTCCTAAAATGCACACTCAGCTAATCAAGAATAATTTTCTCAAAGATCTTGCTAAGTTCTGGCAGAACAGAGATGGGCCGATAATTACTGGGGTCATCTTTACTACTCGATTTAAATAGTGGCAGGACTTTACAGTTTCATGGGATCAGGAAATATACTTGTGTCAACACAGCTATTAAATACATCTACTTACTGGAGCTATAATATTTATGATATGCTTAATGATTTTGATTGAAATGTCCCACAAATCACAAGTATTTTTCATTTCTAAAACTTTAAATGTTTTTAGTATATCTTAACTTTAAAATGAAATTGTTCTTCACACATGGGTACATATTTTTTAAGTAGCTCTTCTGGTTATTGTGAAGAGCATTAAGTAACTTTTTTCGTCAGTTGTTAGAGTATTTTCACCTATCTTCAATGTAAAATGTGTGTCCCGTGATTTTACTTTCCCTATTCCTCGGTTTAAGCAATTTCCATGTGGGCTTTATTTTATTATCAGACATTATCAGACATTTATCATCAACCAGTTATGTCTAATATTAATGCAAACCACCCTATTTTTTTTACTATAGTTAGAAAATTAAATAAATACTTTATTTTTAATTTTACAAAGAACATTCCAATTTACGCTACATTACGTTTTACAAATTATTTTATTTAATGAATTTTTATTAAGTCAATTTATTATTAATTAATAATAGAAACTAGAATAAATTAAAGCATATTATTTAGTGCTGCAGTCTTATGTTTGTTTGGGATCCCAAACAAACATAAGAATGTTTGTTTGGGATTTATCATCAGAGGAAATACAGGTTCCCAAACAGTTGATACGGAGAAACCATCTTCCTTGTTGAAATTAGGATGTTTTTTATATTTCAATGGCCGCTCGCAGTATCCTGGGCAGATAACGGACTTCTCTTGCAAGGACCTGGGGTTTGTCAAACTTCATTGAATGTGTAGGTTTATCCATGACATGCTCGCAGACGCAGACTTGTTTACGCGACGGTATTTGACATCAGCTTTAGGTTTTTTGACGCGGGTACAAATACTTCGCTTCGTTTGTCCAATATAAGAGAGACCTTGTTTGAAAAACAAATTACGCGATTTAAATCCGGAAAAATATTTTTTCTTTTCCTATGTGTAACAATCGCTAAAACCTAAGAACTCGATACTTATGACTAGTTTATCTCTTATTTCAAAGATGCAGAAAAAATTGTCTATACATGTAGCTGAACGGGCAGTAATTCTAGTAAGTTCTAAAAATTGGTTATGAACACAGACCACTGTGGTTATGTATATCAAATGATTCGAACAGAGAAAGTAACCTCACACTAATTTGTGACTTTTCTAACAAGTTAACATTAAAATCTTCGCAAATTATACTTTACTTTTTAACCGAGTTTAAAACAGGAGGAGGTTCTCAATTGGACTGAATGTTTATTTTCTTTTGTATTTATGTTACGCGATAACTCCGGAATTTGTGGACCGATTTTGACGATTCTTTTTTTGTTGGAAAGAAGGTACCGGTACCGGAAGGTAGACAGTTACAGGTAGGTAAGTAGTGGTTCCATTTAATTTTGAAGAAAACATTCAACCTCTAAGGGTGGCTGTTCACGCATGAAGACTCATTTTTATAAAAAGCGCCAAATTTGATTATAAGGAGCAATTGTTTCAATAGTTGATTTTGCTAAGGTCCAATTAAAGGCGTTTTCTCTCTCTCAGTATACTACAGTGAAAACCGATTTTTATTATCTCCTGTATTAAGTCCCGTACATGGTCCTAGACCGAAGCCGGATTTTGTTTACCTGCATTCAAGGACATTATAAGCTTCAAATCAAGAAAATAAGTGAACTTAACTACTAGTCGTCAAGGTCGTGGATGTAGACTGGTGAAGGTGTACATAGCCCTTTTTATATGTTTCACGACATAAGCTATCCACATTGAACTGCTTGGTGACTTAACGAGCAATAATTATTTATCAGCAATACGCAGATTCATTGTGCGTAGAGGGAAACACAAAACCATATATTCCGACAATGGTTTATCATTTGTTGGTGCTTACAACGACCTTTCAAATTTTTTAAAAAGTAGGTAATTGTGATTCACTGTCATCCGAGGTCACCAGTGAAGAAATAAATTTCTGTTTTATTCCAGCTTAATTACCACATTTCGGAGCTCTATGAGACGCTGGTGTAAAGTCGACCAAATGTCATTTACAAAGAGTGTTGGGTAATTGTATTAATTTTTGAAGAGCTTTATGCAGCACTGGACCAAATTAAAGCAATCCTCAATCCACGACCACTTACCTCTCTCTCGAGCGATCCAGAAGACCTAATGCCATTGACACCAGGACATTTCATCATCGGTAGACCGCGCACTTCCTTGCCAAGCCAGGATTATCAAGATGTGTCAAACGATCGCTTGAATTTTTTCCAGCAAATAGAAAAATTGCAACTTTTTGGTGCAGATGGAGCAAAGGATGTCTCAGAGCTTCAACTGAGGACTAAATGGCGTACTTGTAAAAACGCATTGAAGATGAACCCTCTAGTAGTTCTAAACGAGGACAATCTACCACAGTTAAAATGGAAATTGGGTCGAGCTACAATTCGTGTTTCCTGGCACTGATGGCCTTAAAAAGGGTGGCTGATATCAAAATTTTTACAGGAATTGTAAGAACATCCTTTTCGAAAATGTGTCCATTTCCTGAAGCAAGTAGGTATTACTGGTTGAAAGGCAAGCTTTCAACGGCCGCGCCGGCGGAATGTTCACGCATGAAGACGTATTTTTATAAATAGCGCCTAAATTGTATAAGTAGCAATTATTTTAATGGTTAATTTTGCTATGCTCCAATTTAAGGCGTTTTTCTCTCAAGCACCGATTTTTAACTCCTCTATTAAGTCCCGTATAGTGGCGAACTAGGCGGTGAATCCGGGTTTGCGCGCTTTCCGGTAACCGATTTCAATAAAACGTGGCAAATAGATGTAATTCCAAGTACATTTGAGATCGGTTTTTGAGTACTTTGTTATTTACCTATTATTTTTGAATTCCCTTTGAGGCATTTGTTTTACATAATCAGGTATTAAAATAAACAATGTTATTTACAACTCTTATAACTATTTCTCATGAAACATGTAGTTTTACTAGAAGCGCCAGTCAAGCGATTTGGAAACCTGAATAAATATGTGTAGTTACTATTTTTGTTCGAACATGGTTAGATTTCACTTGACAAACATACAGACCTCAAGAATGTACATGGTAGGTAGGGTGAGTAACCTGAGCTGCTTGTATAAAGGTCTACATGATTCGAAGGGTTCGACTTGGCAAATCATTCTCACATATTTCTTCTATAGTACAAAGGCTCAAGTCAATGCAATTCCCTACAATAAAACCCCATAACTCAAAGCAGAAGACACGTAGCCGTGATAAGCCGTTAGCGCGGTCTTTTTATCACATTGTTTACTCAAGCGATACAATACATAAACAAATCTACTGATCTTATTACAAGTCGCCTCTGTTTGAGGTTTCAATGAAAGATGTGAGTCTACTAATATTCCCAGAAACTTTGTAGTGGACACTTCCTTAATGGTAACATTTTTATGAGCTATATGTAGCCTTAATGGTCTTCCGTGTATGTTGTGGAACTGAAAGACGTTCACTTGAAGGTTGTTTGATTCTAACCATCCTATGATCTTGGTAATGGTCGTGTTTATTATTGTTATAGATTTTTTTTTAATAGTTTTTTTTTATAGAGATTCAAATACAGAGAAGTTTCCGGACGGAAGTCGTTGTACACAAACCACAATACATTCCCTTAACTCTACACATGACAATTCGGTTATTCGCTCTACCGAAAGGGCAACTAATTCGGTACTTTCACTTGGGGGAGTACAAATAGTAGTACAAAATTTTCTGGTTATATACTCGATGTACAAAATTTATGACATATAATACTGAGCATATTGGCATTTTTACTGAGGATAGTGTAGACACATCTAATGTTGGGGCAACAGTTTAGAAACATCAATAGAACTGCGCTTGTGTCTATTGTTGTGTATACTGACTATGGAATGGTGGGAAACTCCATAGTATTCATTGCCTTTACAAGTTATATGTAAAATTTTTTGAAAAAGTTATTAATGGCAATATAGGAACCATAACACCAAAATTTCTAATGAAAATTATTAAAGTCATCATTGCTGGAATTTTATACGACTTCCAGTTGCACAGTTTGATCAGTTATTTGAATTTTCTCGTGGCTTTTTTCCGCTGTCAGCACTATGATTCTGTATGAAAAAACACTATTCAAAACAAAATGCACAAAAAAACATACAGAACATATTCAACCCGTGAGCGTTTGAAGCAGCTTGTCTCACGACCACAAAAAAGGTCACTGATTATAATGTTTACTTTCATTCAAGAAATACCTACGTAAGTTTTTAAATAAATCTCATATCACTAATTAAATTTTATATGTTCAGTATGATTACAGTTCGTACTCTCAATGTACTCGTATTATAGCCACATGTGACAATACGTGAAAAGTGCTTTTATCACAAGAAAGTCATAAAAATAATACGAACTACATGAAACTAATAAATTAATTATGCATGTGAAATTTTATAACCATGTGCATAAAAGTTATCGACTAATTTCTTTCTTCTTCTTCTTTTAAATGTTATGGCCCCATCGAAATAATCAATGATTTTGCCAATGTCAAGTAAAAATAACTATGTACGGCATTGACTTACAAATAAAGTACGGTTATAGTATTATTATAAAAATTATACAAAAACAATGACATAAATAAATAAATAAATTTCTTTCGTAGAATTTTTAAACTTTCCTTCTGAAAAGTTGTCATTTTGCAGTGGTGATCTTGTTATACAGAGTGTGAGCTATTTCTTTGTTCGATTGGTCCTCCTTGCCTCTCCATTCATACTCATAGCGACGCCATCTGACGAAGTTGTAAAGAACCACAGCACCCTTGTTTTGGAACCGTCATCCATCCAACCCAATATGGCGTCTGCAATTGTTCTACCGGTATGACTTCGCTCTTATCTTTAAGTGCTAAATGGTGATTATAATGTGCCTAATAAATAACTTGGCAACGACTTAATTCTACGTGTTCATTTCTTTTTCAAAGCCACGGAACTAAAGAACCGTGTATTATTTAAACACCCAACAGCTGACTCGTAGCGTTAGCGATTTTATTTTTTATAGCAACCGGTTTAATTTAAGAGGCTCGGATATCTTGGCCATTGTTTCGTTATGCGGCTCCGCCTCGAATTTCCCATGAATGAATCGCGTCATTTCTTTACGAGCGAGGTCGTTCACGTTTTTTTACCTGGCGTGATGTAATAATGCTTTGCGGTTAAGATACAAGTCACATTCTCACCTCAATACTTCTACACGCCGTTAAAAGTTTACCTGCGTTTTGTAAAAGTCAGTTATTTATAACTCGATTGATTTATCTAATTTGGTGTGAAAGAGTGGATACAATGCATTAGCGGGAGTTTCGAACTATGGAGAAACTCGGGCATGCGTATTAGCAAATGATCTCGAAACAGTGAACTTCGTGAAGTCTCGAGTTCTCATTTACGCACACAACGTCGTCGTTTATATACGCGCGCGCACGATTTCGGTTCACCCGTTTGTGATGTAAACTATTTTTATAATTAACCTCACTTCTTTCACTCGGAAGGTGATTCATTTTTGCAGTTGATCATTTTGTCGAATTAAGCTATTTTGTGCAAGTTTTTTTGGAAAACAATAACCATTTGAAGCGTTTTGTAACTTCATTAATTTGTGAAATCGATAAGGAACATGAAAACATCGGAGAGGTCATGAAGTGACAGTAAACATAAAATGAGTAATTGTTTTGTCGCCTGCGACTGCAGTGAGGTCTCACAGGCCGACTTCGACCGCTATACGGACAAAGTGGAAAATGTCCTTAACGACGAAAGAGGGAGAAGTTTGTTTATGAATTACATGTATACTTGTAAAATGAGGGCTGGTCGAAGAGTACTCGATTTTTGGGAGCGTGTTGACAGGCTACTAACTCATAAAAGTAGTCCAGGAGGTGGCTCACCTCGTAATTACAATAGAGAGGTAAAGAAACTACTGGCCGCAGCAGAAAGGATAGACGAATTCGACTTAGCTACTATGGAAAGATTGGACACTTTAGCTCAGGAACCAGGAAGCAGCAAAGATCAAATTGATGAAGTTCTTAAAATATTGAAAGTGGAATCTGCTCATATTCTTAGGCGAGAGTACGATGCATTTAGAAAACATTTTGTACCACGTCGTAATTAGAAAAATCTACCAATTACGCTTCAGAAGACTTGTGCCTTGGATTTGGATGCATTTTTAAATTTCGCGCCTTAAAATAAGAATTCAATAAGTTGAGGGATTTTTGTGCTTGTGTAAATGAAAAAACAAGAATTTGTTTTTTTACCATAAAAAACAATAAAGAATAGACTGCACCAAAGCGTAAAACATTTATATTTAGTTTTATCTTGTATTTATCTTTACATACAGTATGTTTGTACAAGTTGTAAACCTAAGTGTCGCCAGAGATTACCTCATGTGACGAGATATTAAAACTTTGAACTGATATTAAAACAAAGTATGAACATTGTGGGCTGAAAACTCCTTAAATTGTCTGAATTATTGCTTGGCCAGACTAAGTTGTACACCCTCTAAGGAGCATTTAAATGTTAAGAGTACAGCTACTACTTCAATACCAGCTTCATATTTATTAATAATTATATCTATAAGAATAAATATTTATTAAGAATTATATATATGAGAAAATAAAAATTCAAACATTCTGTGACAATCTGAATCTGATGTCGTTTTTAATCTTTGTTTGATGTAAACTGAGTTTATTTTTGTTGTCATTAGTTGTTATGTTAAATAGGTAATTAACTGCCTGTGTGAGTGATGAATAAACTGTGATTAGCTTAATTTGAATTATTATTTTGGTAGTAAACTACATACTTACTTTGAAATTCATAATCTGATTTTTTGTTAGAAATGTTTAATAAAATAATTGCACAAGATTATAATAATTTACAGTTCAATGTAGATTATTAATTAAAATTTGATACATACTATTTCAATGAGACCAGTAATTCATCTGCAATTTTATTATAAGAAGTCTTGTTGTAGACTAATAAGATTTAAATGTTCAATTCATTCATTATCTTATGTATTGAATGTACCTAAAATTAATTTAAAAATATTTTTTATATCAATTCAGTAGAAATTAATTACAATACACATTATATGTCTTATTTAAAATTCCATTATACATTTGCATATTGAGTCCATTTCTCGGAAGTATAAAATATTTATCACTTAACACTAATATATTATATCACTTCAATTTCCAACATTTTAGCTATGCAATGTGACATAACTAAAATGTAATTTATTTCTAGGTTTTCTTCCACGAGTAGTACATTTCCAGTGGTTTGTTTACCTGTAAAAATTTTTATATTTGAGACCAATGAACAAAAGAATTAAACAATCTCCTAAATTCACTATTGTATGGAGGAAACATAACAAACATAATTCTTGTCAGTTTTGTATGGTTGGACAATCGCAGTTCAACACAAATACATTTCTGTACATTTTAGGCTGGTGGAAGTGTAGTAAGAAATAAAATTTGTGCGCTTGGTATGAAAGTGCTTTTGACGCTAGCAAACAACACCGCTCAAGTCGAAAAATGGCGGTTTTTGCTTTTGAATGTTAAGTAACATCCAGTCCAAGTGAAACGTGAATACCAATAAAAATTCAATTTTACATTATGTGTCCATAAATACAGCACTTATTATCAAGAATAGATTAGAAAATCTTGTATGCAATAATATTAGTGCAGTTTTTGTACTGTCCTTTAAAATGACTTCAAATTACTTGAGCAGTGTTGTTTGCTAAGCAACAATAAAAACTAAATAGTCATAAAGACATAAAATACAAATTACGTCTATGATTTTAGAACTTTCTTATTTAAGCATAAGAAAGCTATCAACTAATTTCATTCATAGAATCTTTACATCGGAAGAGTTGTTATTTCTAACTTTAAGAATAAAAGAAAAGCTACTTGCAAACAGTATACCTTCCAGAATCTATCATTGATTTGTCTGAGTGTCTGTGAGCCAGCCAGAGGCACAAATTGTCCTGGTGAGGGTGCCACGTAGATACAGAAGTTGAGCAGGCGATATGCTTCTGGCAACTCTGCATCAAGGTCAAGAGTGAGCCGCATTGCCAAGTATTTGCTAAGATGGTCCACTGGAACACACATTGTTTGAATCAAATTTCAAGTGCTATTAAAATCCCAATTCACAAAAAAATTTTCAAAAGACAGTAAATTATTCAGTTTTGAAATTTTTAATTTGGAAACATGGCGTTACACACACTAGATGGAAAAAGAGAAGATTGTAGGAAAAACAGGTATCTGGAGAGCGGAGCTATTGTCTTACTTACAAACTTGTGATTCTTGAATATACTGAAGAAATATATAAAGGTACACACTCAATCTAACACACATGGTACATTAATTAACACTATCAGCACTATAGAATAAACTATTTTTCTGAGGCAGCAGTGTGCAGCAGTGGTGGGCGGTACACAAATTTTTTTTCACAGCACACCACACCTGCACTTTACTAACTTTTGTAGCAGGCTGCCAGTGGGTCACCTTCAAACATTACCAGCAGGAAAATACATGGTGGCCTGCAGCACTTTGATTTTTGTGGACGGCCGGCCGCCCACATAGCCTGCTGGGTAAAATTCGAAAATCCATGGTGGTGGTCTGGCATGGTCTGCTGCACTTGGGTTATTGTGGGCTGCCAGCGGCCCATGTGGCTTGCTGGTTAAAATTAGAAGGTACATAGTGGCCTGCTGCAGTAGTGTTTTTGTTTGTTTTTTGATTTAGTTGCCCACAAGGCACTAAGGGTCGTATTCCAGAACTCTACTCAATGCTCAAGTCAGGATTTCAGCAGACTTGAGTATAATTTCGAGCACTGGAAACACGACTTGAGTATGATTTTCAGTGCTCACTGCAATACTCAAGTCCTGACGACTCTGAGAGTGTTAGTGTCCAGTTTTGTTAAAATCCCTACCAGAAGCATTAGCAGTAGTTTTCAAGTATCTGACAGAGCTGTCCCTCAGAGCTCTCATAAGCTGGTTGTCCCCAGTCATCTCAGTTGGATGTGGCTTGAACACCAGCTCTATTTCGTTAGGGTTCAGTGGTTCTCCCTCGCCTTCTGTATCCATTGAGTTCTCACCCTCAGTCCTGAAAATTGTAAAACGAATGTTTTATACAAATGCTCTTTACAAGTTTAAGTTATTATTTTTCAAGTTTATATTATTATGTATTAAAATTAATGTTCTTAACAAATGCAAGGTTGAAAAAAGTCATCATTGTGCCAGACAACAACACCAATTGCCTGGTCTCAAATTTAGAGAATTAACTGTACTGCGAGTACCAGAGCAGCAGATTCACTCTAAGGCACTTCCCAACAATAGCAATCAAAATACTATTTTAAATTACATTCAGATATTTTTAAAGTATTTCTACAAAATGACATTGAAACCAGCATTAAAAAAAGAAATATACAGTTATTTTATTATTTACCATTTACGTGTAATAAGTATGCCAAAATACACACTAGTCTAAAAAAAACGAACTTACCGTCCATCACTAGATTCACTCTCTTCACTTCTCTCTGAAGTCAATATAGACTTAGCTCTCTTTGTGGTGCTTGTGTTTTTCGATATTGAGCTCAAATTAGAGGGCACGGGTGATGGCGTGCTCCTCACAGATGCAGGGTTTGATGTGGACTGACCAGGAGGAGTCGGGTTACTTGATACCCCCTCTCTAACTGCTGATGAGCTGCTGCCCTGTTCAGCACTACCAGAATTAGAGGGGGTACCCTCATCAAGGGTTTTTCTAGACCTTTGAGGCCTATTCTGTGATTGTAACTTAATACCTTCTGTTATCGAGTTTACCAAGGAAGCTTGAGAATGTGACATGTTTAATTTAGCCAATACGCGCTCCTGATGAGCTTCATACTCGTCCCTGCTGGGGTATATCTTCGATATAAGCAAATCGAAATTTGGGTCTGGACGTAGTGACCTTTTTGATACAAGCTTCTTACGACAAGTAGGACACTCCTTGTTACCAGACCGTAAAGCGGTTATGATACAATCCGAGCAGAACCTGTGAAGGCATTCCTTTGTCGTCATTGTCTTCTTCAGCATGTCCAAACATATTGGGCACATTAACTCGCTATGTAAGCTTCGTGGGGACACCGCTATTTCTGTGGCGTCAGTAATTACTTCTTGTGGAGTCCTGTGGAGCTCGTAAAGAGATAACTCCCATGTTTTATTTTGCGAAGGTTCTGCTGACGACATTTTCAAATTTGACGCTTTACTTTCAACTAAAATAAACAAGTTGTAATAAAAACGCCGCAATTGCGACCATTTTGGAAACGTTTTGCTAGAGCTTAATAAAAACCGGTAACTGAGAGTAAAATTCACAAGCAAATTCATACACTCAGGACACTCACTCAAATGAATAAGTTAAATAGTCTGCTTGGCGAATGAATGCTGTAAACGTAGTGCTTAAATTCTCTTTGGAATGCTGGTGGAATCACTACAGATAGGAATCACTTTCCTTCAACATTCAATTCAGCCAACATAACAAATTAAATTACGACTTCAGTGTTGCCATTTATAAAAACCGAAATATCGGGAAAGGCACTAATTTCAGATTTAAATCTCTTTTGATACTTAATCGATTTTGCACAATGCTTAGTATCTACAATATATATGCAAAATCGATATTATAATAAGTATCTATTTATTGTAATATGCACGTGATAATGATTGTGTAATATTTATTATTATTTTAAATAAATAAATTTGTCATAGGACACTCGTACGCTTAATTTGATTCTTAACGCTGATGAATAGATACACAATGTAGAGATGAATAGTACGTAGGTAAAAAAGGTAAATACGCGATGCGATTGTACTACTATTCGAAAAAGGCCAACAGATGGCAGCTAATACATTCTTGTCAAGGTTATTGCTCTTGCTCAGGCGGTGATTATACCTTTTATTTTTTTTTCCATCGTCTAAGGATTATACATACAATAACATAATTATAAAATCGCAAAGAAGCTGAACTCAGTTACTTTTTTAAATAAAAAGTCAGAGATAAAAAGTTACTTAGGGTCGTATTCTAGAACTCTACTCAATGCTCGAGTCAGGATTGCACTGGAAACACAAGCACTGGAAATACGACCCTAATGGCAGTTACTTGAGTATGATTTCGAGTGCTTTAAACCATACTCAAAACCTGACTTGAGCATTGAGTAGAGTTCTAGAATACGACCCTTAGTTTCTTGAATAAATTCATCAAGTGACATCTATCCAGTTAATTGCTTACTAACAAATCAAAAATAATACCAATCGGGCATTGAGAAACCTTCCATTTGTTATCTGAACAGTTAGCTATATGTTTTCACCAATTTTCATAATTGTAAATTAATTTAAATTTAAATATTCCTAAAATTTGTTTCAATAGTTTTGCATTTTTTTTAAATATTTTATACTTCTTATTTATATGACACGTCAATTTCTAGATTCAATACTTTTTACT
>NW_020653415.1:0-36843 GCF_003589595.1 Hyposmocoma kahamanoa
TAATTAAGTTGCATTTATAAATAGAAAGGTTGATAGAAATAAGTTTCATGAATTGTTAAGATTTTTGTACATATCAGTTATTGTTAAGTTAGACCCAATAATAATTAGAAATGACGTAGCTCTTGTTAAGGCAACAGATAAGTTTAACAAAGAAGTATAATAAAAGCAAGAAATAAAATACGTTTTATTTATTTCCGCGAAGAATTTTTAACCATTACAAACATAAATACACTAAGCCTACGCACTAAACCTGCGCACTTTACTTTCTTAAAATTGGAGCAATGAAAATAACAATGAAAAGTAATAATGGATCTTGACAACGGGCTTCCACGATGTAACATGCCGTGACGGTCTGAGTCCGGCAGGGGACACGCCCAGCTGAACAGGTCTTCATCATGTTCGCATCCTTGCCAGATTAGGGCAATGTTAGTGGGTGGAAAGATGGAAGAATTGAAAACAGAAATGAACAGATTAAAAATAGATATACTGGGATTATGTGAGACAAGTTGGGAAGGAAGCAGAGGCTATTGGGACGGGGACTATAGAATAATTTACACTGGAGAAAAGTGAGAGACGAATGATACAGCTATAGGTTTAAATAAAAAGTGGGGAAATGAAAAAAATCTTCGAAGAACTAGTGTCGAGAAAAGCGCGGGAAACTTCTAACAATGCGGACATGATGCGGACGTACTTTTTGTAACATAAAATTTAAACTTGATTTTTATTGATTAATTCGTCATTCAATCATTTGAGTTACGTAGTGTAAATATTTTAGAAGTTAGTAAACATTAATTCTATTTGTGTATATATTGCTGTACATCTGGTAAGTTTTGTAAATATTTTCTCTATGTGAGTTACATGACCGAACCTCCTGATATTGCTTTGGGGGAGTTCACCCTGTTGGTCACAATGTAACTATACCTGTAAAGGGAAGCGGAATGGATACTGATATTTCAGTAAGTAGAGCCGATTGGTCTGTACAGCGAAAAAAAATCGCAAAAGAAAGAGGACACATCACTGTAACACTAATGACGCAAATGAATTAGATTCTCACTATGGCAGTATGGAGAAATTATCAAATACATTTACCGAAAATAGTTTCAAACAACCTTTAAACCCAAAAAGCTCTGAAAACCCCCCTCAGGGACCTTCAACAACTTTACACACTGATTATGACAAAATATTGAACAAAGAAGAACCTCGGTTCTTCATTATCATATATCATATCATTCTCCACAGCCCGAGATGCCAATGACTTCATTAAAAGCAGTAAATTAGAAAATTTTAAACTCCGTGCATTTATTCCAATGTTCAATGTCACCAGATTAGGCGTAGTCCGGGGTGTACCATCTGAGTGGACATCTGAGGAAATTCTAAATAATGTCTCTGTTCCATTGGGATGTGGGCAAATTATTAAAATTACGCGCCTTAATTTTAAAACACAGGTAAATGGGTCTACAGTTTGGAAACCTTCACAATCAGTTGTGTTCACATTTGATGGTCAAGTACTTCCCAAAAGAATATATATGTATATATGCTATAATGCATTGGCAGTAGAACTGTATACGTATCCAACTATCCAATGCTTTAATTGTTGCCGTTATGGTCATACGAAATTTGTTTGTCGCTCTCGCCTAGGTGCTTGCAATAAGTGTGCTCAGGAGCATAGGAGTGAAAGCTGCAATGTTGAGGAAAGCTGTGGATTGTGTATGATGTGTTCAGGGTATCATTATGCTATAACCAAAACTTGTCCAGAATGTAATCGTCAAAAAGAGATTAAATTGACTATGTCTCATAGTAGTATTTCTTATATGGAAACTTGCAAACTTCATCGACCAGTTTCAAAACCATATGCTGATGTAGTTTCAACAAAACTTACTCCAGTAAACACTAAAAATAATGTCAGACAATCCCACAATTCTCAAACTACCTCTTATAAAAAAACTGTTATTGAAACCACTCTCACCACCAAACGTAATGAAAGGGTACTATGAAGTAGCCCATAATGCTATTAATCCAAATTACAAAATGCCTTCTACATCAGCAAATGGTTGTGCATTACAACTACTGCTGACAGTGCTGACAGTTTAGAGAATCAGGATATAATAGAAACCATTATCACTATACTTAAGACCTTGTACAGAAAATACAGTCAAACCCTCCAACGTTACTGTGATAGTTGAAATACTCACTAGTTTAATTACTAAAAATAATGGATGGAGTATACTATCTAAAAAAGTGACCTAATTCATACAATTAGTAAACATAAAATTAATGTTATTGCATTATCTGAGACATGGTCGTCAACTACCAATGCCATGCAGGTTGAATGTGCAGAGCCCACTCTTAGCTTAAAACGACAACTTCTAAGTGATAAATTTTTATTTAAAACCTTTCAGTTTTCTCACCATCCTCTTTTCCATGAGCTACAAATTCTTGAAGAACATATATATCCACTTAATTACTGGCGACACAAACCCCCACCTGCCTCATTAATAGTTTCAGGAAACTCTTAGCTCTTCAAGCTCCCATTTACCGCTCTCCCGTCTTACCTGTATTTGTTAACACTTTGAGTCTCTCTTTAAGTCCTGTTATTTGTTACAACGTCGGTGTAGATAAAAATGACATAGAAGCAAACACTTTATTCAAGTTTAATACAGATGAAAAGATTCACACTTTATTTTTACAGATGCCTCAAAATGTTCAGATGCTGAAAATGGGGAGTAGGTGTTTTTCATGCTCAATACAATATTGTTCATAAAATTAAATTACCACCTGAGGCATCTGTATTTACAGGAGAATGCTTAGGCATTCTCAAAGCCCTTGAATATATTATAATAATGAAATTAAACAAATCTGTGATATTTAGCGATTCTAAAAGTTCATTACAAGCTATTAAAAAATTCCCATTCAAAATGAAGCCTTGTTATTCTGTTTTCTGTGATATTAGAGAAAAGCTTTTAAATGTAAATCTTTAAATTATTCAGTAGGTTTAGCATGGATACCGAGTCATCAAGGTATAAAAGGTAACGAAAGAGCTGATCAGTTGGCTAAAGACGCTGTGACTAGTGGAGATGTTCATCCATATATCAATTATTGCCATGATTTAATTTCCTTACCTAGAATCTATCTATTGGATTCCTGGGAAAAACTTTTAACTAAAACCTCTCAAACGAAAGGCAAACAATATTTCAAAGTACAGCCTCATATTCCTAAAAAAACCCTGGTTTACTCGGATAGAATGTAATAAAACAATTACTAGTATTATTGTACGAATGCGTCTTGGTCATGTGTGCACCCCTGCACACTAACTAGATTACATATTGCGTATAACCAGTGTGAATGTGCAAACGATACGGGTGACCTCGATTCATTTCCTGTCCCCGCTATGATCGTTCCTCTTTCCTAAATTCCCTAACAGACTTCAATGTTCCATTTCCTACCCGTCTGTCCTGTTTACTATCACATTCATATACCTACTATAATGTTTTATCTTCCTTTATCCTGGACAATGATTTTAAAATATGATTAATATGTATATGTTAATTTATAACCTTATCCTTATTATATTTATAATACTTATACCCTTGTGATCCACTTTTTCCAAGTGCTGCGATTCTTCCATTTTTTTTTTTCATTATAATCCTGTTTCTCTACCTTTTAACTTGACATTGGCAAAAAGTCGAAGCTCTATTGCCATAACATAAAAAAAATAGTATCACGCTCCGAAACGCAATTCGTCTTATGTGTTAAGTATATTTAAGTATAATATTAATCCATTGGTAAATAAATATTCTGATTATTATTGACAACGACAACACTAATTTTGTTTAATTAGATTATTTTAAGTTGTCGAAGAATTAAAATAATTTCGTTAATCATGCGTTAATCACATAAAATTATAAGTACCTACAAAAAAAAAGAAAACGTATGTGGTGTAAATTCAAAACGCACCCAAATTTGAGTTATTTTATTCAAATTTTCTTAAAATCACTTCAGTACTTTGGATTGGATCACAAACTAAGTATTAAGTAGGGATTGTACTGTAATAAATTGAAGAGAAACAAAACATGAGCGAGCCTGAGTCTAGCGTTGATGAAAAACTGATTTGTTATAGTTCAACTGATTCTTTCATCTACCATTTTCCTCGGTATAGTGGGGTGAAAAGTTGTGTGTTTCGTTCGGCTGCAAAGTTGTTTTGCGTGTCGTAACTTGAAACCCTCGCTGCACTCAGGATTTTATTTTCGAACCATTCTATTTTCCCTCGTTTCAATCTTAGAACTCTTCGCTTGCTCAGGTTTCAATACAAGCACAAACAACAACTGTGCAGCCTTGCATAACAAATAACTATTACTGTTGTCTATGCGCAACGCATCAGAGTAGGTACCACTTATCTAACTATTTCTACGACAAAGCAGCACTACCGTGTCCCGAATAATAGAGTACGCAAAACTCACAATATTATGTCTCACGACCAGTAACGCATATTTGCGATATTAAGACATAGATAAAAGGATATTTTGTGCTTGCAAATGGAAACTTTCCATCAGGTGTAGCTTCTGACTGCTATCTATACAGAAATTTAAAAAAAAATAATTTATTATTAGGTAGCATAGAGTAAAAACGTAAATCGTAAAACGGAAGTATTCAGGTCTCTTCAATGTTTTCGTAAACAAAGGGTTTATATGATTCACAACATTTTTTTGTCTTTAAATTGCTTTCTACAACATCCTGTGGTCCTCTTTCTAACCGGGAGTTAGCAAATGTTTATTACCCGCTATGAATACGCGCCAGCATCACAATTATCGATAACAATAAAGTTTCAAACTTTTATTTTTATTTTATAATGGTTGATGATAAGCTACACGCCTGTTCATAACAGTTGTAGTGTCCTCAGAGCTTTAGATCGCAAAAATTTGAAGGGCACTGCCACGGCGCCCGTCACCCTGAGACATAAGTTGATAAGTCCCATGTGCCTGTAATTTTACCAGCACCCTTACCCTTCAAAACACAGTAATGCTGACATTACTGCTTGGCAACAGAAATAGGTAAGATGGCAGACTTCCCTGGACGAACTCTTTCACAAGGAGCTCTACTGCTACTAACAGTTCTCACGGAAACCACAGTTTATCAGTTCCGTTTAGTGGTTTTGCGCCCCGAAGCAGTACTAATGTTGCACTCCAACCCAAAACCATATAATGTACAAAAACCAGAATATGATCTAGTCTTGTCACATCACTTCACAGGTCACTGTGAAGTGTAGTTACCTCACATTAGGTCTTAGTTGTATTATATTAACGGGTTTTTCAGGAATTAGTAGTGAAAAATTTAAGATGGCAGACGAATTCACCGTAAAAAGTCTGACTCTACTGTTCGACCGTCCCAGCGAACCTCTCATCACCCCAAAGGGTGATAACAAAGCTGTCTTTCAATTGACTGACCAGTTTGTCGTAAGTTGAAAACTAACTATAGATAGTTTAATGTTACTACTATAATAATAATTACTACTGTAATATTTGTATGGCGTACATTTATTTATCTCGTGCGTTTATGTGCAATTTGTGGTTGTCTATGTGCGTCCATGGAACCCGCTCGTTTATCTGCGGCAGGTAATATAAATATATTTGTACCATAATATAGGTACAGACTGTCCCACGGTTATGCGACACGGAGGGAAAGTACTTTCACTTTAAATTAAAATTAAATTAAATTGGACTTTATTCATCAAACACACCCACACATGTTACAAAGAACATCACACGATTTTGCGTACTAACAAATTATGAGCTATGAGTGATGGAAAGGACGAAATCTCAACATAGTGCTGTTTTTCAGTCTCCGCCTGTGTTCTCTATCGAATATTGTCGGAACATAATTTTGAGCTAGAGGACTACAACAAAACAAACATCATTCATCTAACTTAAATCTAACTAAAAATCTAACTATTTATTTACTTTACAGTATGTCGGTTACAAGTGATAATAATAAAAAACAAACAAATCTAATCAGGACGACTTTAATTGAACTGTGTTCCTTTTTATTTAAAATATTATATTACTTGAAAGGAATTAATCCTTATAATTGACCCTGTCGATCAGCATCATAAAAATACAGAATGCTTTTTTTACATTTTGTCGATTTTATTCCCAGGTATAGCAAACAACTTTTCCAAATCTTTGAATACAGTATTACTTATTTTTAAACATAAAATAATATCTCAATGAAGCAAAACATCCTGTCTACAATATTTAACGTGTACTTTCTCTCTTTTCATGCCCTTTAAACACTATTTTTTAAATTACATAGTCGTGGGACAACCCGTGTAATATTTTCCACATGAATATTATAACTACGACTTGATTTTCTTCTCAACTAAATTGTAGGAGTTCCTTAAATTCTGCTAAGATTTAAACATATTGCTTAATATATAGCACATATAGTTATACAAACGTGAATATTTTTTCTCTTCGAAGTAAAATACCCTAATAGATATTTAGAAAGGTATTCTTGTATAATAACTAACGAGGTACGGATTTTTAGATTACGAAGGTTCTGAAAAGAAAACCTGCGTACCTAGCAGTAATCGATTCTAAAACAGCACACCTTTTAGCCTCCAGATTACGAGAACAACGGCTTAGACCTCAACAACCGCTTCGGCGAGGATGCTACCGAGACGATCCCACTGAAGAACTTGAGCCAGGTGCCACAATTTCCCAATGCGTCGCAGCTACCACCCGATGCAGACTTCTCTCTCTTCCTGCCGAAACACCAAGAGATGGCTACGGAGGTCATCGATGTACTTATGAGTGAGTAAGAGTTACGATGCGACCTCTTTCATCGTCATCCTACCTTTTTATCACCCTTTTATCTAGTTCCTGACCACCTACTACTTTGAGTTTTGAATCGTTTTTAAATTCCTCTCACTTTTCGTCTTTCCGTCGACACTGTCTACTAAATTTCCGAAGCGGGCACACGTACTCAACTTTTCATAAAATTCTGACCAGTTAAATCATGTAACCTATCTGCTTGTAAAGTATTATATTTGTAATACCATTGAAAATCATGTAACCGAAATGCTTATAAGCATAGTATTTCTAGAAAATACGGGCCTTTTTCGGGTAAGTTCCTTTTTTTACCTATTAACGTGTATCTAATTAAAGTAGGTTGTGTTATTATACGATTGTACCTGATGTTTTATTACAGCCTTTACGCTTTTACTATACCTGTTCTTATCCCTTCCTGTACCTTCTCTTTCTTATTTCTACAATAAAATGCATGTGGACCAAGCCTCCTATTTAATTGCACATTTACTACTTTCCCTATAGATCTATATAGCTTGATTGATATAAAAGTGCTTAGAATTGTGTAAAAATATTTGAATGTAGTACAACCATAGCCCACCTCAAAATAAAATTTCATTATATGTTTGCATTTTATACGAGTCTTATGTTTTTATATCTTTGAACTTCTTATATTTCACAAATATATGGTGGGGTGAAAGTTTATATTAAAACGTTTGTAAACAATTATCTCCATTCTGTGTCGCACATGTCTACATTAATTTGCCGCGAGTTAAGCAAAATAATACCGATTGAAATATCTACCTATTACAAGAGGAGATAAAATTAAAACAATAAAACCTGTAATAAAACATCTGTTTCACATAAAAAATATTACAGCATAATACAACGAGGATAAAAATGTGTAAAAACTTTAATGGTTAAATGAAGAGATTGTATAATATAGCTCTGATGGCGCTTTTTCTTTAACGTTCAAATAGAACTCGAAATTAAAAAGTAAAATGAAAAACATCGAATCAACACAGCAGACCTAACGAGTTAAGGCCTATTTAGATAAAGAGAGAGTTTATCGTCTCGAAGATACGATTATCGAAAGAATATAAAAAACTTTCCTCGTGTAAACATTCGCGATTATCGAACGTCCACGTGAGCGATAATCGCCTCGCCTTTCAATATTGAACGACTAAACAGAACTCGAAAGCAAAAATCGTATTTCGAGTTTCTGTGCAAGCCGTTTCTGCCACGAGTGCAGTGCGCGAGGGAGTTTTGATTATCACTGCTTTTCTAAGACAAGAATTAATGAAACGAGAACGAAAAAAAATTTTGGATTAAGAAATGTTATAAAATTTGAAAAAAAAAATGTATATTTTTCTACAATGCAATGAACTTAATATTATCAGCAGTTCCAAATTTGAATGATTTTTGCGTCATTTCGATATATCCATAGTCAATATCGCAGTAATCACAGAACTCGAATGGCGATTCTCGCACTCAAAACGGTTCGAACCGATTTGTACGATAATCGTATGAACTTGAAAAAATGTCATACGAGATCGTGTTTAGACAAGTCGAAAACTCGTAAGCAAGAATCTCCTTACTACATATTTATCTGTGTAAACAGTCGAGGAGGCGATTAAGTTGCTTGCGAATCTCGTATGACATAATCGTAGGCGATATTTTAGTTCTTGCCTGAATGTAAACTTTATGATACGATAATCTTATGGCGATTATTGCTTACGATAATCACCTACGAGTTTTCGTCACGAAGCGTGCGAGAAACTCTCTCCATCTAAATGGGCCTTTAGAGTGAATTAATGTATTTTTTAGTACATAATATTTTGTATTGACTCCATCTGTAGCTCTGTTGGTAGAGTGGCGGCCCTAATTTGGGATACAGACGCAAGTTCGAGTCCTGTCAGAATATTTTTTTGTGTTAAAACTTTGTATTAATAATTATAACAAGCCAGTAGAGTAATTTCACAAAAAATAAACGAATATCATGGTAGCAAAACATCATAACATTCAATAAAATCAAAAGCTTGGGTTTTATTGCAATTGTTAGAGAACTGGTAAAGTTTGTAATGACAAAGATTATATTTGTTTTTTCAAACAAACCGACGTTTCGGACCCTTTACAGGTTCCATGGTCACGGTTGACTGAGGTGGTACAGTCATCAACCAGTTATGTCTAATAATAATAATAATAAGCAAACCACCCTATTTTTTCACTATAGTTACAAAAGTTATTAATTAAATACCTTATTTTTAATTTTACAAAGAAAAGGTGTTACAGACAAGATCGGAAGAGTCCTCAGACGTGCATCTATCAAGACCTATTTCAAGCACCTGAGGAAGATTTCTCAGTTCCTGAGAGCTGTGAAATGTAACATGCCCTTACAGGATGCAGGAGTTTACAAGCTTGACTGTGAGTGCGGTATCTCTTATATTGGACAAACGAAGCGAAGTATTTGTACCCACGTCAAAGAACATATAGCTGATGTCAAACACCGTCGCGTAAACATGTCTGCAGTCTGCGAGCATGTCATGGATAAACGTACACATTCAATGAAGTTTGACAAACCCCAGGTCCTTACAAAAGAAATCCGTTGTCTACCCAGGATGATGCGAGAGTCCATTGAAATTAAAAAACATTCTAATTTCAACAGGGAAGATGGTTTCTCCGCACCACCAGTTTGGGATCCTGTATTTCCTCTGATGAAAAATCCCAAACAGACATACAGTAGACTACAGTACTAATTAATATGTTTTAATTTATTCAAATTTCTATTATTAATTAATAATAAATAGAACTTAATAAAAATTCATTCAATAAAATAATTTGTAAAACGTAATGTAGCGTAAATTAGAATGTTTCTTTGTAAAATTAAAGGTATTAATAACTCTTGTAACTATAGTGAAAAATTAGGGTGGCTCGCATTAATATTAGACAAACTGGTTGAAGGCTGTACCACCTCAGTCAACTGTGACCATGGAACCTGTAAAGGGCCCGAAACGTCGGTTTGTTTGAAAAAACAAATATACGCGATTTAAATCCGGAAAAATAGTTTCATTTCCTATGTGTAATAATCGCGAAAACCTAAGAACTAGAGACAAAGATAATATTTCTTACAGGTGTGCCTGAGAATCAGCTGGCAGACTTCCTTTCCACCTGTGCCTTCTCCAGGGTGCATCTAAACCCGCAGCTTTTCAACTATTGTTTCTCTACAGCTTTGATGCACAGGTATAATAATAATCCTTTATTCAAATTAAGTATAAAAACTTAAGAAGTATTTAGCCTGGCTCTTACTCCCGTTCCGAGATAAAGTTTCTTTAATAACACAATGCTAATTGCAATGTGTTTAGTGTGAATCACACTTCTTAAATTGATAATACCGCTTACTAGTACGGTTTTAAAAATCTTTTTTTTTTTTAATAGAACTCACTCCTTAATTTATGGTAGTCTGAGTAATACGGCATGCTAGTGCGGTATTACACGTCGTAATTTTGAAAAACATAACCTATTTGTCGAATCGCCGGACAACTTCTTCTTGAGCTACATACCACTATTATTTTATATTTAGGTAAGTATATAAACATGGAGTACCCCAGAAGCACAAAATAATTTAACGTTTTTCTACATTAATCATTTATTAAACTGCTATCAGTGCATACACCTTTTCCAGTAGGTGCAGTGCAATATGTTAACTATTTAAAACTACATGAAATTATGTTTGCATATTATCAAGACAAATTTACAGAAAGATCATTCATAAAACACAATAATGGTATTTCCTACCAGCCAGCCATTTGTCGCTAATCGCGTGCGGCCGCACAGACTTTTATAAATAACGAATTATATTTTATCCCCAGACGAGACACGCGCAATGTGCCGATTCCCAATCTCGCAGAGACATTTCCATTCAAATTCATGGATTCACATGTGTTCCAGCAGGCTCGCGAATCCACGCAAGTCTTGGAAAACGCAGAGGTAATGAATATTTTTATTTAATGTTACAAAATAAGTAACGACACATTGTTTCATAGATTGGGTTCCCAGCTTCTCAGATCTTGATTAAATTATTTATGAGACCATTCGATAACATCAACTACTACATACATAAAAAAGACCTGGCCCAGCAGTGCGAGGTTAGTTTTCTTTTAGTTCAGTAAATTAACTGCTTTCAGTATATCACATATTCATTTCTTACACTATGAAACAATTTTTCCCTTTCCTTCACAACACATATCGCATTTTTTATCAGATTCCAAAAATAACATAGGTTTTTTTAATTATTTTTCTTTGGAATATAAAAAGGGATCCAATATACTTAACTAAGCATAGTCCTACAAAATTGTATACATACACATATGTATACAGTTTGACTGCAGGATCAAAACGAGTCTCAATTGAGCAAAAAGTTACAAACTGACACTCAATGTGGTTAAAAATACTTAAATAATATAATTACTAAATATTCAACAAAAACTTGTGAAATTAATGAAATTCGACATTCTTTTGTCTTTTTACATCGTCATTTTTTTTAATTTACAATTTTTAGTGTCATGTCTAATAACCTCTGGTAAGCTGTTTAATATGTATGGAATACGTTTCTTTAAAGTCCTATCTCCATAGTAGTTGGTCACTCTTGGGAGTATAAATCTACCAGAGGTCATCGACCTTGAGGCCATGAGAACCATAGTGGCCTAATTCAATGGACAAGCCATAGTGGCCTATCTTACTTAGGCCAGTATGGCACCTCAAATTTAGATCACAGACTAAAAACCATAACAATGATTATGCTACCATCTAGTGAAAATTCGTTGTATCACTTTTAGGCCTTTCTGGTTCCATCAAAATGATCAATTTGAACTGGAAAAAATCATAAACTCAATATTGTAAAAAAATGAGTTAGGCCACTATGGTTCTCATGGCCTCGTATTATAGTTGTTATCAACCGTACACAATGAATGTATGATTGAAATGTAAGTCCTTAGCTATCAAGGGCATAGTTTAGTATGGGGTCTAGCAATCCATATACAAACATTTTAACGCGCTAGGTGGCACTTTGAAACTTCTTCTTGTCGTATCGATGACATGCATTTATGCCCACTATTGCGGCCCAGAACTCAGTCAAACCGATCGCTAGTAACTATTAGTGACTACTAGTAGCCCCATGAAATCCTCGTGCGTGCAGGGATTAAGGCACGCAGGGCACGATATGAGGTGGGCCATTGTTTGAGTCACACCGTACAAACAGTTCAGGTTAGAACCATCAGAAAATCCCCGCCTGAAGAAATTGTCCTTGCTCCGACCAACCAGAGTCCAAAGCCTATTTAAAGACCTCCAGATCGGCATGGCAATTCGTGTCCAGAAGGAAGACTCTCAGAAGGCGGGACAAACGTAAATGGTACTCTTCCGCGCCAAAGTTTGCATCTCGCCTGAGCCGGTTCAATGCTCGACACATTTGACAAAAATGTCCAACTCCTCTGTCTCTATTGCGGTGTGAAGTGATCGTGCATAAGCTGCCGAGTGTCGATAGCCATTTTTGCTCTTTCACAAGATGCTGCTACATTTCTGCGGATGTCTGGTGGCGCTATGCTAGCTAGTGGGTACAGCAGTCTTGCCGGGGTTGGCTTAAGATAGCCAGTTATGATCCGGCAAGTCTCATTGAAGACTGTATCCACTAATTTTGCATGAGTAGAACGGCTCCAAACGAGGCATGCGTATTCGCCAGCAGAAAAGGAAAATGCCAGCCCAGTAGTATGCATGACTTGGTGGGAAGCTCCCCACTTGGTGGTGATGAGATTCCGCAGTAAATTGTTGCGTGAGTGTACCTTCCCCTTGACTGTGCTTTCACAATTTTTCGCAAGGCGTCCTGACGACTTACCACTTAAGACGAGTTGATGGGCTATCTGGTTTGCGGTGATCAGACTAGAAGATAAGGGTGGGGATGGATCACTAGTAAGCTTTCGGATAGTATTCCATGCCTTTTTACTGTTACGAGTCATGTCAATATTAAAAACAGTGCTGATCCAACTATCTCGTCGATTTTCGCCTATCCCTGACAGCAGCTCCTCACCAACCAATGCGCTCTCATCAGAGGACGGGTCATCGCTGTATAACGACTCATACTCCTGCAGCTGTTCTACAGATTACCACACGCATTTGTACGTCTTGGCGGTCTTACTAAGCGCTTTCTTCAGCTTCAGAGTATTCGGAGCTTTGCGCAGATTTTGTGTTTCAGTACAGTCAGAGCTAAAACATGGACGAGCTTGGGGTCCATTGGGTACATCAGAGTATGGTATGTAATACTTCACACCCAGACGCAAGACTTCGACTAGTCAATAGACTTTTGTTCGAATATCGCCTCCAGAGCAATGGAACAAGATCCGTCAAAGTATAACTTGATATGCTGCCGTCCGTACCTATTTATTATATCAAATATGTATATTAACTTTTTGTGTTACAGCGTACGCCAATTATTATCCCAAGAGACTTCACTGCCACGGATTTAGAAGAAGAACATCGTCTGGCGTACTGGCGTGAAGATATTGGCGTCAACTTGCATCACTGGCACTGGCATCTCGTGTATCCTTTTACTTCTTCCAACAGAGCCATTGTGGCTAAAGACCGTCGTGGTGAACTCTTCTTCTATATGCACCAGCAGATCATTGCGCGGTACGTACGCACGATACGAAACGAAAAATCAATCCAGCTCACGGAATAAAACCTTTACCAAAACAGTTTACCCGTTAAATTCGTTTTATTACTTTTAAAAATCAATCTTATTCAACAGTTACAACGTTGAACGTCTCTGCAACTCACTGAAACGAGTAGTCAAGTTCAGCAACTGGAGGGAACCAATTCCAGAAGCATACTTCCCTAAGCTGGACAGTCTGACGTCAGCACGCGTTTACGCCCCGCGGCAGTCAGATATGCGCTGGCAAGATGTGAACCGCCCTGCCGACGACTTAAATATTACTATTCCAGACATGGAGAGATGGAGGAGGAACATTACCGAAGCAATTTCCACTGGAAGAGTGAGATTGGTAAGGATATTTACATTACCTTGGAGGCTGTACTTAGTACTTTATTTCATCTATGCTAGCCATGCATCCTCCTGATATCAAAAATTGGCATCCTGTTTGTACTACTTTTGTTCGACTTTTTACCGCTATCTCCGTAATTTTTCTAAGAGTAATACGTAACAAATATTTTAGGAGGACGGTAGCACTCAAGACCTGAACATCGACATGTTGGGCAATTTGGTAGAATCCAGCATTTTGTCACCCAACCGGCAGTTGTATGGCGCTCTACACAACAACGGACATGTGTTCACAGCATACATGCATGACCCTGTCCATCGTTATTTAGTAAGTGAAAAAAAAATGAGGTTGTAACCTTAGCATCTAGTTTCATGACTAATCCTCCTTAGTAATTTCCAATGCTGGAACGTGACCGAAGAGGCTTTTACAATGAATATCTATATGGTCCTTTGTCCCACTGATAAGAATACGCTAGCCTTGCGGAAGAAAGTATCGGTGCTGGCAAGGTACAAAAACTCCAGCTAGAAAGCGCAAATTCTTTAAATTCAATTAGGTGATTATCGGCATACTAATTTTTGTGTCTCAATTCTCATGAATGCCACACACTGTACAGGAAAACTTCGGCGTGATGGCAGACGAAGCAACGACCATGCGCGATCCGTTCTTCTACCGCTGGCATGCATTCATCGACGACCTCTTCCAGCAACACAAACAATCACCCTACGTTAGCCCTTATTCTCGCTCTGAGGTAAAGTCATCTCTACATCACAACCAATCAAACGTGATTGATAAATAATAAATACTGTTGACGGTTATAAATGGTTACGACATCTCTAGGTATGGCTATGAATGGTTGGCTATGAAGCCTTACACCCAGTAAACCATAGTAGTGGCTGTATATGGTATGGTCGAAATATACTAACGTCGTTCACGAATCACGCTTTACACACATTGACTTACAATTATATGGACGTCGGGTCCGCGCTAAAAAGTGTCCGAACTTATAGGGCGTTAAAATCGTATACAGAGCGTCATTCACGGTTTAGTCTTCGTTTGTTTCTTCTGACAGCGAAGCAAGCAAAATAAGACAGTACTGCGATGACATTACAATTTAAATTCAACGTTTTAGCTTTTTCATATTCCTTTACATGTCACTACGTTTAAATAGGTTGACTTGGGACATTTTTTTCGTGGCTTTTGTATTAGACCCGTCGTCCATTTATTTGTAAGTCAATGTTTACACAGGTTATTATATGTTTAACTCCTTTATTTACTCAAAACCAAAGAGATGATTAGGGGGACATTTTTTTTTGTAATGTCCAGTGACGGGACGAACAAGTCGTGCGCCTAGAGTTGGGTCGTGGATAAATATCATTGGGATAAATACTCAGTAGAAAGATAAATATAGATAAATATCCATTTATTTATCCATTTTTACTCGATATTTATCCAAAAACGTGGATAAATATTTTTAATCGTGTTTTATTATTTATATAGTAAAACAAAGTACATTTTTAAGCTTAATTGTAAACATTGATATAATTTAGTAGCATGCACGTATAGTATATTGCTTGTTACACCTTTTTTCTATACGCAGCGATAAAAAGAGTACGTTTATTAAGTACCGTAAATCCCTGTATTTTTGCGTGAATCTTATAATTTTTTAAATGCGTAGTTTCTAAAAAAAAATCTCTACACACAATATTAAACAGCTGTCTAACATTTTGCATGAATTTTTTTTTCAAATTACTAAGTTAGTCCGTTATTGTACAGTTGTTCAGCTTCGTACTCGTATATAGAATATAAGGATTTTTGGTTGTTCAATATTTTATTTTTAAAAACTGTACAGACTTCGTTGGAAATACTTAAACATTAATTAATTCTAATACAAAGGAAATTCAATTCAAAATTTTGCCAAAGCCTAATTTCGCTACCGACTAATTTACATGAATGCGAAAGAGACGGAGAGAGCACTCGATGGCACTCAATGGCATTCAAAGGCACTCAATGGCACTCAAAGGCACTCAAAAGCGCACAAAAGCACTCGCGGGCACTCATAGGCACTCGCTGGCACTCAAGGCACTCAAAAGCACTCAAAGGCACTCGCGGGTCCTCATTGGCATTAACTGGCACTCAAAAGCACTCGAAAGCACTCGCTAGCTCTCAATGGCACTCAAAAGCACTCATAAACAGACTTTGGCACTCAAAAACAGACTTTGGCACTCGCGGGAACGTAAAGGCACTCGCGGGCACTTAAAGGTACTCGCGGGCACCCAAAGGCACTCAAAGGCACTCGATGGCACTCAAAAGCACTCTAAGGCGCTCGCGGGCACTCCCGGGCACTCAAAGGCACCCAAAAGCACTCGCTGGCACTCAAAGGCACTCGCGGGCCCTCAAAGGTACTCGCGGCCACTCAAAAGCACTCGCGGCCACTCAAAGGCACTCGAAGGTATTCAAAGGCACTCGATGGCATTCAAAGCACTCAAAAACACTCAGAGGCACTCGCAGGCACTCCCGGGCACTCAAAGACACCCAAAAGCGCTCGCTGGTACTCAAAGGCACTCGCTGGCACTCAAAGGCACTCAAAGGCACTCGCTGACATTCAAAGGCACTCGCCGGCTCTCAAAGCACTCAAAAACACTCAGAGGCACTCGTAGGCACTCGCAGGCACTCCCGGACACTCAAAGACACCCAAAAGCACTCGCTAGTACTCAAAGGCACTCGACAGCACTCACAGGCACTCAAAGGCACTCGCTGGCACTCAAAGACAGTCACTGGTACTCAAAGGCTCTCGAAGGCACTCGAGGGCACTCAGAGGCACTCAACGGCACTGGTTGGCACTCAAAAGCTCTCAAAAGCACTCGCTACTACTCAAAGGCACTCGCTAGTACTCAGAGGCACTCGCACGCCTTGCTAACTCGCATATCTCTGGTGGAATAGCAGCCTAATCAAATCTTTTCATGCGAATGCTCGCCGGTGAAGGAGGTAGTTTGTAATGTAATGCTCAAAAACGAATGTTTACAAGCGAATGCACGCCGGTGAGGGAGCGCCCGTACATAAAACAATGGCAAAATGAGAAGTAATCGCACGTAATTATTTAATAAAAAATTTATTCTAATGAATTTTATTACAAAAAAACACAAAAAAATATTTATCCATGTTTTAGAACAAATACACAGTAAAAATGGGTATTTATTGGATATTTATTCCTTGATGGTTATATATATTTAAGCTGCACGCCTGTCCATAACAGTTGCAATGTCACTCAGAGCTATAAATCGCAAAAATCTGAGAGGCACTGCCACTGCGCCCGTGACCCTGAGACCCTTCAAATCCGGAACAAAGAACCGGTAAATGACATATCTCAGACCATCGAAAATTCCATCATGATTAGAACGTGCACTTAGTTAGGGCATCAACGACAGTACGTAACATTGTTACAAATTAACTCTAAGATTTTTGTAGTTAGAGAACCCAGGCGTGCAAGTACAATCAGTGGCCATCGAAAATGTGGAAGGTGATGGTGCGCAAAATACCCTGAATACATTCTGGATGCAAAGCGATGTTGACCTGTCTCGTGGCTTGGATTTCTCCAATCGTGGACCTGTCTACGTACGCTTCACACATCTTAACCATCGTCGGTTCCGTTACGTGTAAGGATTACTATATTTCCACTTGTATTTTGCAATCCGATAATATTCTGCGAATTCATTATCGTAAGTAAATTACGCTTGTTACATAGAATTAATGTGAACAACACCGGCATGGCTCGGCGCGCTACAGTCCGCATCTTCCTGGCACCCAAGTTCAATGAACGCAATCAGCCGTGGATTCTCTCTGACCAGCGGAAGATGTTCATCGAGATGGACAAATTTGTCACTACACGTAAGCCGCAGTAGTAACATTGCAATTGATAATTTCATTTTATCGTCGATAAAATTACTTAACATTCATTTCTTCTACAGTAAAAGCCGGGCAGAGCACTATAAACCGTGACTCGACGGAATCTTCCGTGACCATCCCATTCGAGCAGGTCTTCCGCAACTTGAGCGTCCAAGGCGAAAACCCTCGGCAAGACGCTCTCGCCGCTTTCAACTTCTGCGGCTGCGGCTGGCCTCAACACATGCTCGTACCCAAAGGCACGGAAGCTGGCGCGCAGTTCCAGCTTTTCGTCATGCTGTCTAACTACGACTTCGATAGGGTAATGACACTCAAGCTTAACATTTGATACTATGTAGAGGAGATCACTGCAGGACTTTCAATTAGCTTACAAATAACGTCATCTTACAGGTGGAACAAGATGACGGGCGTGACCAGACTTGCAAAGAGGCATCGAGCTTCTGCGGACTTCGCGACCGCCTGTACCCCGACAAGCGTGCCATGGGCTTCCCCTTCGATAGGCCTTCTACCTCCGCCAACAATATTAACGACTTCATCCTCTCAAATATGGCGCTGCAAGACGTCACTATCAAACTGCAGAATTCCACCGAGCCCAACCCTAGGAATCCCACGCAATAGACGACGGCATTTTTTCGACGAGGCAATACGTTCTAAAACAACTTGAGATGTTTAGATACCACCACTTAAGATTTTAAAAGAATAATGAAACAAATTGTGTTTTTGTGCTTTCTTGTGTAATCATTGCGGACATATATATCCATACCTAAAACATTATTTAGGAGACAGTTAATAATTTATTTTTACTAAGAAAATTGATAGTGAATAAAAGCTATTCAGGTTGTTTTAGTGTAATTGGAAAATTCAATAGGTTTGAGTGTTCATTAGGAGAATTAAGTAAGTTTCATTTATAAATAGAAAGGTTGATAGAATTAAGTTTAATGAATTGTTAAGATTTTTGTACATATCAGTTATTGTTAAGTTAGACCCAAGTATAATTATAAATGACGTTGCCGTTGTTAAGGCAATAGAGAAGTTTAATACAGAAGTATAATACAAGCAAGAAATAAAATGCAATGTATCTTTTATTTCCACGAAGAATTTGCAACCATTGTAAACATGAGAGTATGGTCGTTACGGAAAGGGACAACAAAAGAAATAGTTTTGACATTCCAAGTTTTTTTTTACAACATGTAAAAATATCTTTGTTAGCAGATTCATGTATCTAAACGCATGATTGAATCTCATCATAATAAAATACACTAGACGTAACGCCATACCAACCAATGCTTGAAGACTGCACGAAAAGTGTACTTTGGATACAGCCAGCCCAATATTAATATGGTTGCATAAGTTGCACTACATAAGTGTTGACTCTATAGTGTGAATTAGAGTGTGCAGAGATGCGCGTGAGTTTATGAGCATATTGTACCTCGTTTATAAAAAAAGACTACATATAACGGCATCCTCTATCGTGGCAAATATAGACCCTTAGCTTGCAGTGAAACGTGTGGAAAGATTAATCTGCTGCAATATTTCTGGAACTGCATCGAACCCTACTCACAAAGATTATTAAAAAATCCTGTCAGACCAAACTTTTCGGATGAAGCTTTAGCAATGATGTGTTTGAATATTCCAATATTGCAGAACAAAAACTCCGATGTGTCAATTTTATATAGGTAGTTTTGGAGAAAACTTACTTGAAAGTTCTTCGATTTTTTCGTAAAAATTTTCGTAAAAATCATACTGTTCAAACACGTGTACATCGATCTCGTTCTCTAGCACTGTTCATGTCTGATTTTGAGTCGTTATTAGTAGTCCCAAATATAACATAAGTATTGAGAAAAATTATATTGAGGTTAATACTCAATTCAATTTTAATATCAATGATTGGAACGAGTGGCATCACATATACACTGATGTGTCGAAAACGACCAGTGACCAATGTGTAGGAATTGGGGTAATGCATGAGCATTACGTGATACATATACAATACAACAGGTTAAGCTTCCCCCGAGATTTTCGTGTTTACAAGTGAATGCTTCGGTCTCTTTAAGGCAATAGAATATAACTTCTACTCGTAGGTAATTGCAGTAAAACTATTATTTTTTCAGACTCAAAAAGTGCTTTGCAAACCCTTAAGAAATTTCCTTTTAAAATGAAACCCTACTATCCTTAAATTTTCTAAATAGGGAAATAATTGCTACTGTGTAAACCTAGAGGCTACTCTGTTATTTTTGTGTGTTCATCCCCAGTCACCGTGGTATTGTAGGTAATGAGAAGGCCGATCAGTTAGCTAACGCTGCTTCCACTTGCGGAGACATGTTCCCTTGCAAAAAAATATTGCCATTACTTGATGGCTCTGTCCAAAGTTTATCTTCTGGACTCCTGGAATAAACTTTGGGAAGAGAGAGCTCGATCGAAAGGTAGATTTTACGTTAATATTCAACCTCACATTCCCATAAAGTCATGGTTTTATAAGATAAAGTCAGCCAAAAGTTCTACTTCTGTAATTACTCGTATGCCTCTTGGACATACATGTACTCCTCTCCACCTAGCTAGACTTCATATTATAGACAGCGATTTATGCGAGTGTGGTGATGATCTGGGGGACTTAGATCACATCTTTTTCTCTTGTTCCCGATTTGACCGTTCCTTCTTCCTCTAACAACTCCTATCTTTACATGTTCCTTTACTTACCCGTGTGTCATGCCTCCTCATGTATCCTATTCTCTTTTATTTATTACATTCATTTATTATTGTTAATGATATAAAAATTTAGTCCGGTACGGTGTCAGAAAGTTACGGCAGCCCAATATCCAGAGTCTGGTCCAAGGCACATCGCAGGCTGTTTAATTTATAAAGTTTGTCAATTTTCCCCTTCTCTCATATTTAGGCCCGTGTCCAGCAATTGGACATATAAATAGGTTGATGCTAATGACGATGAAATGTATTATTATTATGTTTTTTATTCTCAAGTCAAGCACCTAAATGCAGTGTAATTATATTAGAATCTAAAATAGATATCCAAAACAATAACAATAATGGTGGAATATAAGGACTCTACTGTTGTAATTTGATTATCAAGATTGTCAATTACCTATGCATCTACTCGTAGCGCCACCACTTCTATTATAGGTACAATAATCTAATGTGCTGGGTATAGCCCTTCTAAATGAAGTACGATTTTTCGATATCGTCACGGTTGGCAGGAAGAATAACGTCTGCACATGAGGAAACAGCCTCTGCCCATCATTATCATTTCGCCCACTGCTGGGCATAGGCCTGCCCCTACTAGCGGTCCTGCGCTGCTTACATCCAGCGGATTCCCGAAACTTTCACAAGGTCATCATTCCACCATGTGGGTAGTCTACCCACTATGCGTCTTTTTGTACGATCACTATTCGAGAACTCTTGGTCCCTTTATCTATCCGCCTATCATGTAGTGCCCAACGATTTTTACTGGTGGTGGTTGAGTTCTTTGTCTATACAGAATAGGTCGATACCTAACCTGTGTACACGTGCAGCACTATTCCGCGTTCCGAATAATAGGATTAGAATAAGGGGAGAGTTAGCATAATAACAGGTATAGAAAACTCACGGCTAGTAATATACATATTTGAAATTACTAAACTAGTAAAAATTTGAAAATTAAAATTGAATTGAATTAATAAATGAATGAATGAAAGAATTTTATTTCAGACAGTTTTAGGTATAGTTACATGTACATATGGTGTTAGTAGGTACTTACAACTTGTGAATAGAAAGAAAAGTGTTCATTTTCATGAACAAGGATGGACATCCAATACTTAAGGATTGGGCTGTCCATCCTCTCTGCTACCTATCACCTTAAGAAGACTGTTGGTGCTGCCTCTCACTCTGGCCAACAGGAATGCCACTCTCTTGCGAACGACGGCCTGAAAACTGTCAATCCTAGCCTCCGCAAACATCCCTGAGGCACTACAGCGTCGAGACAGCCCCAGCAGTCCCCTGAGGGCGTTTTCGAATTATGCGTTTGTTCGCGAATAGCCCACAACACAGTGTTTTATTTTTATTTACGGGCATTCATCCTTGTTACCCATGACCCTATATGAAGCCACGAGTGGAGTTGGGGCCCACACACGACGTTCCAGAGACGCGCACCTCTTACGCAATGTGGCGTCAAAACCGCCACGCGAGTGTCAGCAAACAGCAATGGACTAAAAATACCTACTTCCTTCCTGCAAATAGAAAGAACTCCCATTTTCCATGAGGCGACGTATGACAGTATCCCAAAAACAATAACGTGGAATTTTAACAAAAAGCATAAAAAAACAAATTCAATTTAGGTTTAGGTTTAGTTAGTAACGGAAGCAGCCACTGATTACGCGACCCCACAACAACATATTTACATTTATATTTTGAAATTACATTACGAAGTTCTATTAAACCATCAAGTGAATTTCGTGTGTGTTACTGCATGTGAGGTGAAATATTACGATTATACTACGATTTTTTTAATATGAAAGCATTTTTAATTATTTTTTATAAACTAAATTAATGATATGAAAAGTATTTTTTTGAGATTTTTTGTGAATTAACTCCACTAGTTTTGTTATGAATTTGAATACAAAAATCGAACACAGAAAAATTTTTGTCGTCCCGATGGGACATGAACCCATGCTGATTAAAGATTTGGAAATGACTAAATATATTTTTTACTTCTTTCATTATGCGAAGTATAATCTTTAATATTTTTTCTCCTGTATAATAGAGGTATGGCAAACAGTTCTGCATCACATTCAATACATCCAATACTATCCTACCATCTTATCTGTAACTATAATTTCTCTCATATTTCAATTTCATTACAAGAGACTTCTTCAGAATCAGATTTATTATCAGAAGAGGATAAAATATCTGCCGAACCACTATTTCCGTCACCATTACACTGCTTTGTAGTCTCAAGATACGAAATGGGCTGTTATTGTACTTCTAAATCCATGGAATCGCCAACTTGGGTTTCTGATTCTTCAAAAATCTGTTCGGTATTGCACTGTTTGGGTATCGAATGACAAATTACTTTTCTTTGTAATTCTTTATGTTTTGCGAAAACTCCGTTTTTAGCAAGTACTTAAAACGCGTAAATTAAAAACGATAGACTCAAGATCATAATTAATATATAATTTGTTAAAGTTAATTAGTATTCTAATCAATGCTAATCATCCCGTTACAGAAAGCGTCATGCATTTATAGGATTTCCAATAAAAGCATTAGAACTAGCAATCTCAAGAGCAATATACTTATGTATAAATATATTAAATATATTCAAATTAGAGTTTAAGTCATATATTGCGCTTTTTGAAACCTACTTGTCAGTGTGCTCTTGTTAAGATCATAAAAATTAGTCTTATAAACCTTTTTAAGTATTTTTATAAGATGTTTGCCCTTGACACTGTATTGGCATTGTAAACTGCAGTTAAAAGCACATTAGACCAAAGCTGTTTTTAGACTTCTACAAGATTCAAAGCATTATAACCTTCGATTAACAAGAGTAATTTGCTAGTTGGGCTACAATGCCTGTCGTATTGTTTCAAACGGAAGTTGAAAAAAAAAATGTAACAACTGTTTAATGCTTTTGTAAGTAATAAATAAATTAAAACAAATAAAAAATATTGATAAGTACTTTCAAATGTTCTCACGCCACAAACAATTTATATCAGTTCCGTTTAGTGGTTTTGCACTTCTTAAATGTGTGGTAGGTCACCACAATATTGCACTCCATCCCAAGTTTACATAATGTATAAAAACAACTTCTTGTGACTTGTACCACATCACTTCACAGGTCTCTGTGAAGTGCAGTAACCACTCCGTAGGTCTTAATTTTACGTTATTAACTTCTTATAGTTTTTATTTTAATTTGTTTCGGAAGTTAATAGTGAACGATTTAAAATGGCAGACGAATTGACTATAAAGAGTCTGACTCTACTGTTCGATCGTCCCAACGAACCGTTGATCACCCCAAAGGGCGAAAACAATACTATCTTTCAGCTGACTGATCAATTTATCGTAAGTTAAAGAAAATTTTGCTTTTGTCTTTCTTGCATGTTTTACTTGTCCTGATGTATCTTGCCTTTACTGAAATGGTATAGTAAAATTAAATTTTAGCACCATTTCCCTTTACTTGCAGTAGGTAATATATATGTATACATAATAAAATATACACGTAATTTATAATAAAATATTTCTTACTTTGATTAGTATTGTACAATTTGATTTTATTTTCAATTAAATTGTAAGATCTCTCTATGTACTTACTATGAAAGATGAAAATAACGTTATCGTATAAACTTAAATATAGGGCGTGAGTTGCTAACGTGAATACGAATTACTCTATTCGAAGTAACACTCAGATGTTGAAAAAAATTTTTTCATCTCCATTGAGAGTTTAAATATATTTCACCTCACTATAGCGAGGTAAATGGTAGATGAAAGAAAAAAAGTTTAACTATAACAAATCGGTTTAGTTGTTCGACGAATTACAAACAATTGATAAACAAAATTATTTATCATTGTGACTTTAATGTCAACAATAATAAGAATATAATATACCAACGGATTTATGGATGGATTATATTACATAAATAATGTAAGACACATCGCATCGTCAAGTTCGAACTTCAACAACCTTTTAAACAAAAAAACGCTTTTGCGCGCAGAATTTCTAATCGAGAAAGAAAGCCCTTTTCCAAGCAAGTAAGGTGAAAAATACATAACTTTGTAACGGATATGTAGATTACGTAGATTCTTAAAAGACAACCTGCCTACTTGGCAGTTTTGGATTCTAAAACAACACACCCTTTAGCCTCCAGACTACGAGAACAATGGCTTAGACCTCAACAACCGCTACGGTGAGGATGCTTCCGAGACGATCCCACTGAAGAACTTGAGCCAGGTGCCGCAGTTTCCCCTTGCGTCGCAGCTACCACCCGATGCAGAATTCTCTCTCTTCCTGCCGAAGCACCAGGCGATGGCCTCGGAGGTCATCGATGTACTTATGAGTGAGTAAACATGTCGATACACGCATTTACTGCTATCTTGGACTAAGAATACCCGCAATAATCTTAACGTATTTGAAAAAACGTATGCGAATGGTTAGAACTACGTAGCCAACCATGTTTGCAGTTGTATATAAGTCGTGCGTTTATAATTAAGATATTCGTGCTTGTATATTTTAGAACATTTAGTGGGACGATGTTGTTTTTTTTAATTTATTGATTTATTTATTTATTCATGGAAAACCAACAGCTTTAACCATTTAATAAAAGCAGGAATATAAACATAAAGCCAATTACAGGTTTCCACCTATAGTTTCACACAAATCAAACACGCGCATTAAAGAAAATAAACGATAAACAGTACCCATTTGTTCATAACGTACACTTACATAAATATAATAACCCAATACAACAGTCACAAATTAATCAATAAAATTAAATAAAATGTCTGTAAGTTTACGCTTCAGGGCAACAACATTTACAATTGATTATATCAACATCCAGGTCATGATTGCTCACCTGCACTCTCCAAGCTCTTGCAAGCTTTACATGGGAAACTATTTTGTCTATAATTACTATTATAATTTAATGATTACTTTAGTTAATTTAATTTAATGAGATACATTAAATTAAAATAATTAAATTAATGTAGATACATTAAATTAAATTAAATTAAAATAATTAAATTAAATAAGACTTTATTCATGAAACACACACACATATACATAGAAAATCACACGATATTATGTACTAATAAATTATGAACTATGAGTGATGAAAAGGACGAACCCTCAGCATAGTGTTGTTTTTCAGTGTCCGCCTGTTAAATATGATTTTGTTGTAAATTAAATAAAATAATAATATTCAGAAATATCTAATTTTAGTTCCTCTAATATTAACAAGAGGACTAAAAATAAAACAAAAGAATCTGTAAAAGACTTACTTAATTTACAAAATTCACTTCTAATTTTTACTACATATTACAGGGAAGATAAAAATCCAATGGTTAATTTAATATAGATGTACATAGTCTTAACATACACCTACTTTGCTGCGAATTTGTTATTTGATTAGAAATATATTTTGAGTTCTTAGGTTTTCGCGATTGTTACACATAGGAAATGAAACTATTTTTCCGGATTTAATAATAATAATCGCGTATATTTGTTTTTTCAAACAAATCAACATCACATACGAAATCAGTCAACCGTCACCATGGGGCCTGTAAAGGGCCCGAAACATCGGTTTGATTGAAAAAACAAATATACGCGATTTAAATCCGGAAAAATAGTTTCATTTCCTATAGAAATATATTTTTTGAATGTTATTGTATATTAATAGTAAAAAACGTAATTGGAAAATGAAACTGTTTTTTCGGATTTAAATCACGTAGGTTATTATCGTATATTATTTGGTTTTCCAAACAAACCAACGTTTCGGGCTTTTGGAAAGTCACGGTCACGATTGATTGCGAAAATTTTATATTTTATGAACGCCATAATTATGGATTCGCTATGTCGTTGATACTTCTCTATGAAGAGGCAGTAGGTGGCAACTACACAGGAAGCAGTTGGAAATCGCAATGTAAGTAGAGTTCGTAGATGGTTTTTGAGGTCTCTATGGACCAACAAAATTCATAAATCGTTATATGTTACTACTTACTATGAGCGTCTACCCGCTACTCTCAAACTTGAACTATCTGACGAAGCATATAGGCGCTAGCTGAAAATTTTTCCTTGAAAAACCCTTTACACTCTTAAAACGAATTTATGGCCCTTAAAATATAAGACTATTAAGTATTTTCTATTTTATTTTATAATTTTTTAACTCATTTGACATACGTTTGCACTATTTCCTCCTATTTCTTCGGGTCGAGTATTTGTTATCAACTTATGACAATTCTTGATGAAGATTAATATTTGTTAATTAATTTAATGACAACTATATCATTATTAATGAATCATTAATTTTATAATTATTATGCGTTTTTCATTTTTGTTTGACAATCTCAATATAATTTCTTATAGGTACTTTGGCACGTTTGTACTTACCAGTAGTGCAATTTGAACCGTTCACATCTGAGAAATAGATAATCTAATCTAATTTATGAGGCTATTCTAGATACATGTACATATCAGAACTTTGTAACAGCAAAAGAAAGTTTTAACCAAATTGTTTCTCTAAAATACAATATAGGATGTTGACGGGATCAGCCGTCAGTGACATAGTGTAAATATTATTTAGAATCAATATAAGCACTACAGCACAAAGGAAAGTAATGACTTTTTTGAGTACGGTACTATTCAAGTACAATGCACTGAAGACCTCATGTCTTTCTCTGGTCCAAATTACGGCTGTTGCGAATTACAGCAACCGCATCCGCGGATAATCAGTACAAATTAAAATATCAGCATCCGCATTTATTGATGCTCATATTCATTGCGGATGTCCGAGTCGTGACGTGATCTAAAAGGCAGGCTGGAATAATTTACCTACAAACCTTCCAAAAACAGACTGCAAGCTGAAAAAGCAGTTCAACCGTTGTTTTTAATATATAACTTTGATAAAATTTCACAACGACTAAGCTAGGCTTTCATGAAGATTGATTCTTTTGTTAATAAATGTCATAAAATCGTTGAAATAATATTTCATTACAATACTAAAGAAAATAGAAAGCTTTTTCATGTAGATAGATAGATTCAGTAGGGGGAAGCGGGGCAGTTTCGTACACTTTTTTAACTTTAATTTTGGGCTACTAAATGAAATTATAATGAATATGTTTTCTACCTAATTGATGGGATAACTAATAAACATTACTAATTTAATCTTCTCTTTCATAAATAGCATTGAATAATTGGAAAATTTTGATTTTAACAAAACTGGGAATTGTCCTATTCTGCGCCACCTGTGGGGTACTTTGATACATCGCTTGGGGCACTTAGATGTGTGAATCAACGTAGTGTGCCATTCCTGGTTGTCACGTATTATCAGCACTAGGTGATCAACTGTTCAGAAAGTATGACGATATCGTCAAGAGCTCAGCAACATATAGATGTTGCTGAGTTCTTGCTAGATCAAGACTTCTTTCTAGGGCACCATTTGAAAAGTGTTCCTTGTAATGGAGTCTTGGTAGCAGAAATACAGGAGAAAGAGCTGACTATAGCGCAAAATGTCATTAGTTAACCTCTTTACAATAACTTGTTGACACAGTTTTACATTTTTCGTACAAAATAACTAATATGAGCACTTTGATACGTACCAAACTGCCTCACTCACTAGTGTTTGTTTTTTTATAAACAAAATTACGTGCGCATTTGACCTCCATCTCACCTAATGGAAAGGGGATGATGATGTCGACGATGAAGTATGACACCTAAATAATGCCTATTCACTCTCGCTTTGAAAAGGTCCAAGTTATAGCGTTCGGGGAACAAGTCTGCAGGCAGGGAATTCCACTCCCTAGCCGCTCGCCATACAAATGTAGAAGCGAAGCGCTTCGTGCGAATCCGGGGAATATCCTCAACATAGAGGTGGAACCCTTGCCCACGTGCAGTCTCCCGATGATGGAAAGGGGAAGGCGGAATTAAATTATGCAATTCTATCGCACACTCTCAGTGATATAGCCTATAGAATACCGATAAGCTGGCAACTCTACGGCAGTGTTCAAGGCTCTGCAGCTTCGCCTCTACTAATTCTGAGTCACCTATGAGCCTCTTAGCACGCTTGTCTATTGAACCCAAGGTGGCCAGTTAGTATTTAGCAGAGCCATCCCAAAAGTGGCAGCAGTACTCCATACACGATCGGACTCGTACTTGATACAGCTGAAGCAACTGTCCCGGTGTGAAGTAACGCCTCACCTTGGAAAGGATGCCAAACTTCTTGGCTGTATTTTTGGCCATGGATTCAATGTATCTGCCGAAGTTCAGATTGGACGACAGTTCCATTTCAAGTAGGTAAAGACGGTCGGCTATCGGTATGGATAGATCACGAAAAGTCAGAGTCAGGTGAAAGGAACTCCGTTTAGTGGAGAAAAAACACGCCTGCGTTTTGGTAGCATTGAATTTGCCAAGATTGGCATCGCCCTAATCGGAGACTGCCTTAAGTTTCTCATTCAAACGACTAACCATGGACTCTCGACAAGACTGGATTTCTTCTCCACTGACCCTTGCATTGGTCAAGTACCTGTCCACAACTGTGCTGTCATCAGCATACCCAAAGGTACCTGGAATCAACATATCGTTTATATGCAGCAGAAAGAGGGTTGCGGACAGTACAGAACCCTGAGGAACTCCTATCGCCCGATGTTCGGAAGAGTAGCCTTCTAAGACCACTCGAATCGAACGTTAACTCAAGAAATCCGTAATCCAATTGCAAAAGACAGCGGGAAGCCCATAAGAGGGAAGCTTGCTCAAAAGGCTTGCGTGGCAGACCCTGTCAAAGGCCTTAGTAATGTCTAAAGACACTGCAATGGCTTCGCCATGCCCTTCTATAAGTGAGAGGCGTACACAAGAAGATCCCCAGTAGATCGTCCTCTTCGGAATCTATACTGGCGATCACTGAGGAGATCGTTGTCTTCAAGGTATGACATGAGACGGTTGTTAAGTACACGTTCCATAGTATTGCAGAGTGTAGAAGTGACTGCGATATGTCTATAGTTGACAGGGTCGGCTCTGCTTCCTTTTTAGGCGCTGGTTGCACATTTGCAAGCTTCCACGACCTGGGAACTACACCAGTCTCAAGCGAGAGGCGATACAGGTATACCATATATATATAGTATAAAAGTACCCCCCTGCCAGTTAAGAAAAAAATATTTCTTTTTAAAAAATCTTTATATATTCTCTCAAAGTCACATGCAATTCTAGTTATTGAAAACACTAGTTTACTCTGTATTAAGACATAAAACCCTGTAAAAAGAACGAAACTGCAATGGCACTTTATTTTTGTCGATTATTTTTTTAGTCAACGGCTGTGAAAACATTTGTGACCTGTCGAACGGTAACGGCTAACTGGTGAGCTGCATCATCGCATGTCTATTACTCACACGTACAAGTATTAGCACTACTAATATTATGTTTGAAGGTGTATGAATGTGCCCCCTGTATCAAACTGCCCCGCTTCCCCCTAACCATTTACATTTTTCGCGTCTTTTTCGAGAAAATCAACATCCGCGTCACCTTCCGCTGATGTTAAGATAAAAAAAATCAGCATCCGGATCAACATCCGCTGATGTGTAAAAAACTTGTATCAGCAATAACCCTAGTCCAAATAACCATGGCGCAATAGCGTTCTGGTAAACTGAATGTAATACTTCTTACAGATGTGCCGGAGAATCAGTTCGCAGACTTCGTGTCCACTTGTGCCTACGCCAGGGTGCATCTGAACTCACAGCTTTTCAACTATTGCTTCTCTGTCGCTTTGATGCATAGGTATAATAATCGTTTATACAAATTAACCATTTGACCGCCGTGGATTCTGTAAAGCGTCTTACTTAACTTGGTTTATACGCCAAATGCGCCTTAAAGCGTCTTTAGCGTATAATCCAGCTTCTTTTACTAAAGAGAATTAAATTAATATAAGGTGAAAAATCGTAACATGTCACATCTCTACATAGGCTTGGCGTCTAAATGAAACTAGTTTTTGTCAGTGGCGATCAAAAGGTCAAACGAAAAAACTTAAAAAGCTAGTTAGTTCTTACTCCCGTTCCAAGGTAAAGTTACTTTTAAGTCCGCTATCATTTACAGTGTGCTAATTTCAATATATTTAGAGTGTCATGGCGACGTCAAATTAGACACTTATAGAAGTGTTGCAGTGGCGCGACAGCTGCGTATGTTTCACTTCATGAATTATGACTCCCTGTAAAAGTGGCACGCGTGTTACGACCATGGCGGCTGCGACTAGCGATGGGACAAGTTGCATTTTTTTCAACTGGAGTTACTCGAATTGAAGTGGCTGCTAACTTGAGTTAACTCGACTCGGTGTCTGACAGAGCAACCGAGTCGCGAGTAGAACTCGAACCAACGATTCACCGAGTTGGGCACGATCGGCCGGCCGACCGCGACTCGAGCGTGCTCCGAAGCTCGCCGGACCGACCGAGCCGACGACGACGCGCTGTATGAATGCGCTATTCGACTCGACGGAAACCGAACCGAGATAGCTCGAGTCCACAAAAAGCTAGCTGCGACTCCACTTCAATTTGAAGTAGCCCTAAATCACACTTATCAAATGGTATTGTTAGTAAGGTAGGCTAGGTAGTACGGCACACTAGTGGTAATATGCAATTACGGTCATATTTCACTTAAACAAAATTATATTGTTTTGTACAAACCGTTTGATAATCTTGCTAACTATACATATACACATTTTTAGAACGACACCTATAACGTATTATTTTCTATCTCCAGACGAGACACACGCAATGTGCCGATTCCCAATTTCGCGGAGACGTTTCCTTCAAAATTCATGGACTCACAAGTGTTCCAGCAGGCTCGCGAATCCACGCGAATCTTGGAAGGCAACGAGGTAATATATGTATATATTTTGTAGGTATTCGTTTAACGTTACAATAGATCCAGATATTAAAATACTGAAAACTTGAAGTAGATTTACTTATAATAATAGATTAGGTTCCCAGCACTTAATAATCTTATGATCTTAATCTTATTTATGTCCATTATAAAACACAAAAATGTAAGACCCAGCCCTGCACTGCGAGTTTCCATTTAGTCCAGTCATCGAGTATATAACCAGAAATAGAGACGAAATAAGGGCCATATATTCCTAGTAACACATTAGCGATACAGCTCTTATAAATACAACTCCCGTGGGAAAAACAGCAAAACATCTAGTTACAAAACAAACGGAATCACATTTCATCGGTTATTAAATATGTAATTTTGCAATTTTCGTCCATTATAGCAAAGCTCAAGTTAACTGGTCGATTTGAAATGAAACAGTTGACGACACCCATTGTCGACACCCGTCAATTCTTTCGAACTCGGACTAGTCAATCGGAGCGCAGTTGTCACAGTAATGATATGGCAGAATAGTTTTCAAACAAATTAAATGACATTTCGTCTCTATAATTTCTGGTTATATACTCGATGAGATATCACATTTCATGTCTTACACTATTAGGTACGTGACGTACATAAAGGTACATTAAGTCGCTATCTGAGAACTCGACTGCATGAAATTGATAACGACTTTACGCATTAACCACATACAGTCAACCTCAGCTGCATGAAGTCGGTTTCGACTGCATGCAGTTAATGCGTGAAGTTGTTATCTGAGACCTCGACTGCATAAAGATGATAACCGTATTTACGTATTACCTGCAAACATACAGTCAACCTGTTAGAACAATAATAATAATAATGAATATAATAATAATAAAGAACATCTTTACTAATCTCAACAATGCAATGCTGTCTACGTCTGTAATAGGCTAACATATAAGTACAAAACTAATGTAAAATTACGCTATTATCTAAGAGTATAAGGGTCGTATTCCAGAACTCTACTCAATACTCAAGTCAGGACATGAGTATTGCAGTGAGCACTGATCATCACAAATCATACTCAAGTCCTTGCCATTAGGGTCGTATTTCCAGTGCTTGAAATCATACTCAAGTCTGCTCAAGTCCTGACTTCAGCATTGAATACAGTTCTGGAATACGACTCTTAATGTTCTACTGTTGATGTACATACCTTATCTATAAAATAAATAAATACAATACAAAGGAACGTAACAGAAGAAATATTTGGTCTGTGGAAGAAATACATACGTACAAGATCTGATACTGTATAAAAGGAATATTGTGATAATAATATTAGGAGAGATTAAAATACTTTGCCGAGCACGGTTAGATGAAACGTTCCCCGCTCCAAATTAAAGTTGTCTTCATTTTTAACCGACTTCAAAAAAGGAGGAGGTTCTCAATTCGACTGTATGTTTTTTTTGTATGTATGTTACGCGATAACTCCGGTATTTGTGAACCGATTTTCATGATTCTTTTGTTGAAAAGGGGGTACTTCCATAGTGGTCCCATTTCATTTTGAAGAAAATCATCCACCTCTAAGGACGGCTGTTCACGCATGAAGATTCATTTTCATGAATAGCGCCTAAATTTTACTTAAGGAGCAATTATTTTAATGGTTGATTTTGCTATTTCTCCAATTCATTCGTCGTTTTTCTCTCAATATACTTTGAGTAGTGAGAACCGATTTTTATTATCTCCAGTGTCAAGTCCTGTATAGTAGCGAACTAAAACATACTAAATACGAACTAAACTAAAATTCAATAAAACTTAGCAAATAGACGTAATTCCACGTACTTTTGAGGTCAGTTTTTTTGATGTCACTATTTCTGAGGCAGACATTCTACAAAATAAATAAATCGTTAAATCTTAATCTTAAGTAAGTTTCACATTTTATGATATTGGTAACAAAAAGTAATTATATTTATGCTAAATAACAATTATAATATTGTAAAGTAAAGCATATATTATAAAATAATCAGTTTTTTGTGTCTTCTGTAAAGTAACCCGATTTCACATTCGCGGTACCTACTGAATGCCGAACGACTAAAAGTTTGTTGTTTTTTTTATGTTTGTGTTACTTAAACTGTCTCCGTGGTTACCGGTTACCATGCTAAACTGTCACGCGGAGGTCCCGGGTTCGATTCCCGGGCCGGGAGAAATATTTCTATGGCCTCATGAATTTGGATGTAGTTTGTGGTTGTCTATGCGTGTGTCCATGCCACCCGCGATGGTTTTCCCTGATGCGGGGCTATGAGTGCGTGTGTTGTTATTATTATTTCTAATTCGCACTTCCATGGCCCTTTCTTCCAAAGTATTACCCCTTACTAACCCCTTACTAATGACAATAATTTAAAAAGAAAACTGATCGATATTTTGCCTAGTTACGGCTGCGGGAACATGATTAAGTTTCCGACCCGTGTCACTATGAGAAATTTAGGTCAGTTACGGATCAAAAATCTGTAACTTTTTTGTTTTTCGAGATACTCCTTTCAATTTTTTTTGTACATAGTAGGAATTGTGACGATTGTCAACGCATATATATTTTTATTTAACTATCTGTAATTAAGAGGAAAAAAAATTGCAAAATCTTAAATCTCTCCCTGGTAAATACTACTCAATATTTATTTTTTTTAAATTTAAATGCCGTGTTACAATAATTCTTTATTTATAAAATAAATTAAATTTGATTATAAATATTGGAATATGAACGCAAACGCGGCAACTACGCGCCTGCTCGTAGCAACGGAGCAAATACTACACATAAGAAAAATGTTATTTTGTCAACGTAAGGAGCGCTCTCTGCTTGCCATCCTGTGAAAACGAGTGCATACAATATTTTAAATTTTCTAAAATAAATAGTCAAAGTAATTGATTTAGTCATTGCTTTATTTCCAACAATGAATTTTACTTTTTTTTTTAAATAATAAAAAATAAAAATACGAGACAAAAAAACGAAATCGTATTTGTCATTATTTCGGTTAAACTGTTTTAGACTCTATTATTATTATTGTTATATAATATCTTTTTCAAAATCAGTGACGAGTTGGTCCACTTCCAATAGACGTAGCGTCTCCTCGTCAAGCTCCTTTCGATTTTTAACATAAGGTTTTCGGTTACTAGTAATTTACAAAGTAACGTGTGAATTACATCTTCATTTGCAGCAGATCTTGAGCACTTTCTTGCGTGGTGTAATCCAAATTTTTTGTAGTCTTTATTACGAGATTCTTAAGCGTCTTCTGAAAGTTGTCCGATAGGGAACACTGCAAAATGGTTAATTATACCTTCTCTATGAATTAGAATATTTTGTGTACCGAAGATATAATGCCAATCATATTTATTTCTTGCGGTTGTTGCGGTTATTATCTTATCGCGTTGCATTGTTATGGGTATTTTTCTGCGGTAGGAAATTTGTTATGATTTCTTTCATATCTTTAGAAACCGCAAAAAACCGCAGCTGATTTTTATAAAATTTTGATAATGAGTACCTACGCTTTGAAATAATACAAAATTTGAAATTTTGATTTTCTTCGGCAAGCTTCTTCGACGACTTCTATTACACAATAAAACCAATGTTCCATGGATGACTAATGAAATTAATAAGTACCTACATGCAAAATTATAATGACCTCTCCCATTTCAAAAAACAATACCCCGAAGACCGTGGTATTTTAATTGCATTCAGTACTACTCCGACTTGATTAAACGTAAAGTCTTGGGAGTCTGACAGGAATATACAGAAAAAAAGCTGAGAGATAGTGGAAAACCCTCCAAAGAAATTTGGAAAATAGTAAACGAAGAAATCTCGTCAAAACAGAGCAGGAAAGATATAAGTCTTAAGAACTCTATGACGTAAATAATGTAGAAGAAAGGGATAACCTGACCATCTAAACTCGTATTTTTTAAGTATCGCGTTATAATTGAACATTGGGGTGGATGAGCGGTGTTTTATGCAAACGTACGGAGTGCCAATGACTTTGACTTACCCGCTGTCACTCGTGCCTACCTTGACTGCGTTGTTAAACCATGCTGAAGACCCGAAACATTCTTGACATATATGACATATCCGTCAACACACTACTGTCTATCTGGCCAATACTATAAAAAATATTGGTAACCCTAATCAACAAGATGTTTACCAATGCTGTCTACCCCGACATGCTTAAGCATACAAGAGAGTGTCCATTATATAAAAGTAAGGGTGACAAAACATCGGTCGACAACTATAGTACCTAACATCTCCAAAATTAAAATCGATTTTGTCACAGCACTTAATGTACCACTTCGAAACCAATACCTTACTGACCGACAGACAATTCGCATACCGACAACACATGTCCATCACAACAGCAGCATATAAAACAATTGACTGTATCACCACAGGCATCGGTGACAAGTGTAAAATAGCTGGCATATTCTGCGACTTGTCCAAAGCCTTTGACGTCATAAGCCATGACCTACTTATAAAAAAGATAATGTGCTATGGCCTACGAAGACATGGTGGTGAAAAACGATCTAAAAACTGCGATCATTTTTAGAAAACCGACCACAAACGGTTGAAGTAATGACGAATGGAAAAAGGCTGAGGTCGGAGTCTGGTAGGGTGACGGTTGGAATTCCACAAGGATCTGCTCTAGGGAATACCCTTTTTATGACCTTTATAAATGACCTACCACCTGCCATATCGGAAGGTTAAATAATTCTGTATGCTGATGACACAACAGTAGTAGTCAGTGCGCGCATACAAGCAACTAAATCAAAAAATCACCACAGTATGCGAACAATGGGAAAGATGGTTTTCAGCAAATGGTTTGATACTCAACGTAAACAAATCAAATGTTATGCTCATCTGTGGTAGGCACGTTCCGAGTGTGAGTATCCAGTGTCCTATTCCGGTGACTGACAAATGCAAATTCTTGGGTTTTACTTTGGATCCTACCTTGAATTGGAAACAGCACGTAGACTCGCTATGTGACAAGCTGGGTGGTGCGATGTTTGCTCTGCGTAAACTAAAACCGTTGGTGTGCAATAACAAACAAAAAATAAAAGTGTAAATGCGTTGAGGCAGGCGTACTTTGCACTTCCACTCAATTATGACTTATGGTGTTATTCTGTGGGGCAATTCGACAGACGCTGACAGGGTAATGAGTATACAAAAGCGAGCGTTACGAACCATAGTCGGCATAACCCAGAGGCAATCCTGCAAGGCGCTGTTTGCTGTACACCGAATAATGACCCACTACTCGCAATATGTTTTTGAGGTCATTATGTTCACACTTAGCACAGTTTAGGCGACAAGTCCGATCAGTATCGCGTCGCCCTGCACTACACGAGAAAAACCCGCGGGTTGTAGGACCGACCTACTACGAGCACTTACGTGCCGAACTAAAATATGAATGTTGTGAGGAACCGTTCAGGTGTAGACTGAAGAACCTTTTATTGGAAAAGTCCCTTTACTCAGTAACAGAGTACGCTCAAAGTACTTAATAAATAATTAAATTATTATATTTATTTATCTAATTATAAA
>NW_020653415.1:37243-104102 GCF_003589595.1 Hyposmocoma kahamanoa
TACTTAATAAATAATTAAATTATTATATTTATTTATCTAATTATAAATAAATATAACAATAATATATAATTATATTATTATAATTATTATCCATTTTAATATACATTTATTAGTTATTAAGTATCCTTATTGACATTTTCCTGTATACACTTGACATTGTTAGTTTAATTCCATTATTTATTTAGTTTCATTAATTGTGTTAATTATATAAAAAATTTATTACACTATTGTGTACCTACATATACAACTCAGCAACGCAACAATAGGTAGGTACTTATGGCTTACTATTACATAATTATTTCTTAGTTTTGTTGTAAACTGACGCTCACTTTTCGAAGAGTAGTATAAAATGACATGTAATTGTATTTGTATGAAATTTGTAATGTTGAGAGAAATAAACTGAACTTTCCATTGTTTACTGTAAATAAATATCTTCGTTTTGCAGTGGCACAAACGCAAACCGCGAAGTGCCAGAATGAAAAATGTGTCTGCGCTCCTTTGTACCCATTGCCTGATTTATATGAATATTTTTTATGTTACAGCGTAATCCAATTATTATCCCAAGAGACTACACTGCCACTGATTTGGAAGAAGAACATCGTGTGTCGTACTGGCGTGAAGATATTGGCATCAACTTGCATCACTGGCACTGGCATCTCGTGTATCCTTTTACTTCTTCCAACAGAGCCATTGTGGCTAAAGACCGACGTGGTGAACTCTTCTTCTATATGCACCAACAGGTCATTGCGCGGTACGTACCCAAAGAACTTTATATTTCAAAACGTTAGGTAGGCAGACGTCTACAATAAATTCTGTGAGAAATCCGGCTCGAAGGACCATAGGACGGGAAATAAAATCGCTTCCAGGACAGATTATCGGTTAAATTCTATTTTATTAATTCAAAAATACAATCTTGATCAACAGTTACAACTGTGAACGTCTCGACAACTCTCTGAAACGAGTAGCAAAGTTTAGCAACTTTAATGCACCGATCCCTGAAGCGTACTTTCCCAAGCTGGACAGCCTGACGTCAGCGCGTGGGTGGCCCCCGCGACAGTCGGGTATGCGCTGGCAAGACCTGAAGCGCCCTGCTGATGGACTCAACGTTACTCTTGCTGACATGGAAAGATGGAAGAGGAGCATTTCTGAGGTTATTTCCACTGGGAAAGTGAGATTGGTGAGTACGTTTAAAATACCTTGAAGACGGCACTATTACATAGCACAGATCACATTTTTACAGCGCAAACCAAGATTTTTATTTTGTTCAGTCATTTTATTCGCGAGTATGATATATCTATGGTGTGACATAATTGGTCTCGAAATGGCCTCAAATGCCCACCATATACCAAATGCAATTCGTAAATGAGTTGGGTATCATGGAAGTACCTACTGTATGTAGAATTTTATTTCCTCTTCTGTTACTATTAGACGAACTGAATGCGCAAAGCCTATATATACAACAATATGCATTCGAAACCGACTATAGTCATGTCAAAGATAATCAACTTTAACTGCAAACAGTCACAACTGCGCGTCTAACTCAGGGAGCTCAGTGTACCTACTTGTTGATATCGAAAAGGAAACACAGAAATTACTTGTAGGTTTTCACTAAATTCAGAACATTTATTATTCGAAATGCTGACTTTACTTTTTATTAAGGAACTGCACATAAATAATATGAATATCAATCTCCTCCATTTTAATTTGTCAACAAATGCATTTCCGTAATCCACACAGAAATGTAAACAAACTAATCCACGGATGTATAGGCCAGAGATTCCCAGACTTTTTCTCATAGACTACATTTCTACCATATTCCATATCCATATTATTTTTCGTCACGCCAGGGTAGTCCCCCGTCGAGTCTTCTGTGGACCCCTTTGGGAACTAAGGATAGACACTGCGTTGGAATATGCAACAAAAAAAAAGGTGTCATTGCAAAAACTGTTCAAATGAAATAAATCCGTCGACATTACTTCACCAATCTTGTTTTTGTTTTACCGTTAGCATTAAACCTTTAGGTAATCGTTACCTTTTGCCGGTACTGATTTTTTATTTGTTTCATTCACCAAGTTGTTTCAGAGACATTATCATACAGATATCCTCTTATTATTATCAATTGCTGCTTTTGATTCTTGTTCACACCGACTGCAGCCGACGTTTGCAGTTGTAGTCTTGACGCAGTAGAAATCTAAGCAGAACGTTGTTGACGCAGTTCATCTACTAGCAGCCTATGATACCTACTCATCGTCCAACATAAAAAAATTGTGTCCTATTTGTGTTGCATTTACAATCGCCATCCTATCGACATCTCTGGAATGCTTTCAAAAAAGTAGCACTTCTAATATTATTTCAGGCGAATGGCGGCTTTCAAGACCTGGACATCGACACACTGGGCAATATTATAGAGGCCAGTATCTTGTCACCCAACCCGCAACTTTATGGCTCTCTGCACAACAACGGTCATATGTTCGCTGGGTACATGCATGACCCTAGCCACCGTTACTTGGTAAATAAAAAAAAATTAAAAGTTTCTTAAGCTTAGCATCTAGTTTCATCATTACTCTTCCTTTGTCATATCTCCAGTGTGAGCTAAGATGCTGTCATGTGTCCTATAATTCTCATACATAACACCCTGTACAGGAAAACTTCGCCGTGATGGCCGACGAAGCGACGAATATGCGCGACCCGTTCTTCTATTGCTGGCATGCGTACATTGACGACCTCTTCCAACAACACAAACAGTCACCTTACGTCAGCCCTTACTCAATCTCTGAGGTAAAGTCACCTGCACCCATCGCGATCCAGAAATAGAAACGAAATGTCATTTAACTTGTTTAAAAACTATTCTGCCAAATCATTACGGTGACAATTGCGCTCCGATTGGCCAGCCCGAATTCGAAAGAATTGACAGGTGTCGTGTCAATTGTTTCACTTCAATTCGACTAGTTTAGCTTGAGCTTTGCTATAATGGGCGAAAATTGCAAAATATCATATTTAATTACCGATGAAATGTGATTCCGTTTGTTTTGTAATTAGATGTTTTCCTGTTTTTCCCACACCACCCAATAGAACAGCCACCCATTGTTAGAGATATTATCTTTGTTACATTAAATACAGAATATTTTTGGAATATACGGAGACGTACACACAGGTCAGTTGTTGGCGATGTACTATTTCAACTTTCTAATTTTTTATTTCAGCGCAAACGAGAGTTGTTGCCAGGGAAGATTATTTCGTCTCTATTTCTGGTTATATACTCGATGCCTGCACCACAAACTATTAAACATAATTGATAAACCGACTATCGAGGATTATGAATGGTTAATACGTTTCTGCGCGACAAGATCTCTATGTGAACAAAAAGCAGTATCGTCGCGCCGTGTCGTGCTAGCCCTACCTCAGTAGTCCGTGGAGTTAAAAAAATCCGCATGAAAGCTGATCGTAGACAGCTTACCTATTCATAAATTTTGAAGGCGTGTAAATCCTTAAACTCCCAACCATAGTGGTGACTAATATATTATACCCAGTGAAAAGCCATAACCCCATATGTACCTAAGTACCTACCAGTTTTCGTGGCCTGATACACAGGTATTTTAGGTACATAGACTTTCGTAGTCATACGCAGGCATAGTCATTGTAAAAACCAAATACAAAGATACGACGCAAGCACATAAAAAAATTCGTGAGGTCCGCTAGTTCGTTCCGTGGCTTAGTTGGTTAGCGTCTGACACGGTATGCTAGAATATGTCCGTTCGAATCCGGCCGGATCGAAGGAATTTTTTCTAAGTGTTCGATCTTTGTATGTAATAATTATAAGAAACTAGTGGAGTAATTTCACATAAAAATAATTGAATATCAATTCAATAAAAATTTAAATACATAGACTTTGTAAGAAACTAATTTTAAGATTTTTGTAGCTGATGAACCCGGGCGTGCGAGTACAATCAGTGACCATCGAAAACCTCGAAGGTGATGGCCAGCCAAACACCCTAAACACGTTCTGGATGCAGAGCGATCTCGACCTGTCCCGTGGTTTGGACTTCTCCAATCGTGGACCCGTGTTCGCGCGCTACACACATCTTAACCATCGCCGGTTCCGTTACGTGTAAGTATTATTATTTCATAATTGCATTCCACTAGCGCCAAAATGTCATCTTAAGTAAATTACACCTATTGTAGAATTGGAGTGAACAACACTGGCAATGCTCGGCGTACTACAGTCCGCATCTTCCTGGGACCCAAGTTCGATGAACGTAATCTACCGTGGATTCTCGCCGACCAACGGAAAATGTTCCTCGAGATGGACAGATTCGTCACTCCACGTAAGTCGCGGTAGTAACAGAGTAACTGATAATTAAAGCATTGGGAGAATTGAAAATAAAGTTTATATAGTAATACAAAGTGATTAATAAAACAATACAACTATGTAATTAATTCGTAACTAAATCGAACCGACGTCTTCTGGCATATGCCGTGCTATACCAACTAAGCCACGGAACGAACCAGCAGACCTCACGAGATTTTCTGTGCTTCTTGTTGTCATGTCTTTGTATTTTGATTTTCAACGACTTTTTAGCCATCTATGAGAAATCTATGAAAGTGTTTCGTAGTAGTTTTAATGTCTTCTATCTTATAATATGACTCTAATTGTTTTATTATTTATTTGTCCTATGATTTAGCTAAAAGATTCAGGTGTTATTATTATTTTCAAACAATTACAAACATTTCAATTTTTTTTTTCCTTGTGTTATCCGCCCTTGTTGCACCAAACCGATAAATTATTGGGGCGTTCGTTTTATTATTGGTTTCTAAGGAAATAAATTGTAAATCAGTCTTATTTGAAAGTTAGAGCGCGTTACCACTATGTCGTGACGACAGATTAACGTGCAGTTTACAGTTCGTGGCTTGTATATTTAAATGAGTTGTTCACATATAGCACGACACGATTAACTGTCGTTCACGATTTTTTATCGTTACAACGACAATCTGTCGCCACAGTGGGAACAGCTAGAACGACAGTCGTCGGACGATAACAAAACGTCACGATAAAAACGTGACGACAGATTGTCGCAGCTCCTATTGTCGTCACGTTTTATTTGTCGCTGTCCGCACGTATTTTGCTCCCCCCCCCCCCCCCCTCTCGCACCCCGCGCCCTCTGCTCGCTTTGCAGTAGCGTTGGGTCGTAGCCAGAGATGGGCAAGGAGGCTGTCGTGAAACGACAAATTGTCGTCACGATCTAGTGGGAGCAGCTAGTCACGACAGTCGTTCAACGATAGAAAATCGTCCACGACAGATAGTCGTGATATGGGAACAGGCTAGACACGACAGTCGTCCAACGATAATAAAACGTAACGACATAGTGGGAACGCGCCCTCACATTGAAAATAAATTAAACGTATTTTTAATCATTTATTAAATTATCTGGATTGAAATGAATCTACAAATATCTGCAGCAGGTCTTACTGGCCTCCCAGATGCTCTATTTTGAAATCGCTCGTTTCAGACATTTTTTTTACATTTAATTGTTTTTACAAACTGCGCGTGGTACGGTGTCTGAAATAGAAGCGCACATTTATAATCCATGCAACGACAGCGGAGCGCCTTTTTCTTTAGAAATGAATGAAACTTACGATATCTAAAAGGGAGATCGAAATGATTTTTTGTCAGTGTTTTACATGTTTTGATGCAATAACATTAAAACGGGCTTTGGGTGCCTAACGCCCTTATTGTTCCCAATGCTTCAAGTTCACGTTATCTTCTACAAAGCCAGATAATATTTGTTTTTCTCTTCAGTAAAAGCGGGCCAGAACACTATAACACGTGACTCAACCGAATCTTCCCTGACAATTCCATTCGAGCAGACGTTCCGCGACTTGAGCGCGCAGGGCCAAGACCCCCGGGTAGACGCTCTCGCTGCTTTCAACTTCTGTGGCTGCGGCTGGCCCCAGCATATGCTCGTACCCAGGGGCACTGTAGGTGGCGCGCAGTACCAGCTCTTCGTCATGCTGTCTAACTACGACTTCGACAAGGTAATAACACTGAAACTTAACACTTAAGACTAAATATAGGAACACTGCGGAGCTTTTAATTGAATTACGAATAATATCAACTCGCAGTTGGACCAAGCCGACGGGCGCGAACTGTCCTGTAAAGAGGCTTCGAGCTTCTGCGGGCTTCGCGACCGCCTGTTCCCCGACAAGCGTGCTATGGGCTTTCCCTTCGACCGGCCTTCTACCTTCGCCAATAATATTGAAGACTTCATCCTCTCAAATATGGCGCTGCAAGACGTCACTATCAAACTGCAGAATTCCACCGAGCCCAACCCTAGGAACCCCAGGCAATAGACTACAGCGTTTCTTCGACAAGGCAATACTTTCTAAAACAACCGGAGATGTTAAAAGAAGATACTAAAACCAGGATCTTTAGATACTGCTAGTTAAGATTTTAAAATAATCAAGAAACTAACTACTTTACATGCAAGTAGGCAGATCAGTTTGCTGTGGCACATTTGTGTAAACATTAAGAAACAGTGGCAGTTTAATTATTTACTTAATAACAGTTTGTGAATAAATAGCCAGGTTATTATTGAGACTGGAAAATTAAACTTATTTAGTGTCTTCATTATTTTAGTTAAGTTGCATTTAAAAATAGAAAGATTGATAGAAATAAGTTTCATGAATTGTTAAAGTTTTTGTACATATTAGCGTATTGTTAAGTTTGACCCAATTATAACTATAAAATATGTTGTTATTGCATGTTACAAGTATAAATAAAAGCAAGGAATAAAATGCAACATTTCTTTTATTTTCATAAACAATTTACAATTTTAATTTAATTTTTAACTTTATTGCGTGTCAGGATGTCTCACCACCATGATATACAATTATTTTTTGTGAAATTACTCCACTAGTTTATATATAAATTATTCATTAAAAAACTTTTTTATATCAATATTTTTTATCTTCTTGTGGTATTGAAAGGCTCTGTAAAACTAATTAATAGTCTTCATCCTTTGGTTCCTCTACAGCAACAGTCTGTAAAAATACTTGTTTTTAATCATTTTATAAAAATAAGCATTTCTTTATTAAATCCATGAATGAATCAGGCCTATCATTTAGTATCATGTTGTTATCAAATATAACACATTTCGGCTCGTGTTGTTTGTCATCATTGGGAGTTTTAACTCTTATTTTACCATTTAATAAATAGAACAAACTAGATTCCGGGTTATACTTACATTTTCAATGTGCTTCAAGACTGCTGGGACAGACTGTGCTGGGCCATAGATAGTATTACTGACACAGCAATCACAAATCTAGTTCTGCTACTTATTGTCTTTGCTGGTTCCATGGTAATGTGTGTGGGTTTATGAGAATGCTGTCATTGTACGAGCACAATGTGCATTTGACAAACTATCATGGCAGACAAACCCATGGATTGTGGGAAAAATAAGCCTTTTTATTGACGTTCATGTCACCTTTGGATGAAATTCGCGTGTTCTAGAACAACAAACGTTAGTTATTAATTGAGAAAAAATTATGTTTTAAAAAAATAATCAAATTCTTCAAATCAGGCCTATCATTTAATATCATGTGTTTAAATCATACAAACACATTTCGGCTCGTGTTTTTTATCATCACAAAGGAGAAGCTACTTTGTTAGTAAAAAAACTGTTTGCTTGACGTGTGACCAAATGTCGTAAGCAAATAATCTTATCTTGTCAAATTTCCCGATTATTATTCAAGAAAAAGCTTATCTGGCGTTTGTATTGCATCGATAAGCCAATTTAAACTGCTAATTAGCTTATTACAGTTACTTAATTAGCTTTTTGGGTAAAAACTCCGAAACACGTGGTGCACAAATAGAACATATGAATTTATTTTACTTAAATCATTATTACGTACCTGAATATTTTTTGTATGTGTACTGAAGAATAAAAGCAACGTTCACATATCATATTTCTTAACAAATTATTAATTTTATATGGTAAATAACTATAATAAAATCGACAAGACGCGTCCTCGCCTTACAGCAGCGCGAGCGAAGAGAAAAAGTATGGAGGCAGACAGAGAAAGAAAAACATTAAACATTATTGGAAAGATGAGATGGAAAAAGACCGTAGAATAGATGAACATTTTTATTTTGTCATAATGACATTGACGTTTAATTTTCTAATGAAACTTTAGCAGCTTGTGTTTTTGCAATAAATAAAATAAGTCGACAATGTGCTCCCTAAAAATAAACACGAAACTTAGAGGATGGAAAAAAAAAAGGAAGCACGAAACCAACCAAATCGATTAAATATTTTTATAAGCAACCAGTCTCTCTCTCAATCTCCAATACCACGCTGATCACACAGATTATGTAGAGTGGTGATGTTATACCTAAGGACTTATGTTATGGCCTTCTAACAAACACAGTAGTGAATAGAGATTTTGTATCATATAATAATAATAATGTGTTAGTAACAATTTTATTCTTAAAAATTATGTTAGTAGGCACTAAATCTAAACATTATTAAATTAAAATTAAAATAAAAACATGAACATTTGAGGCAATTAAAAACGAGGCGAAAAAAGTTGCCGCATAAAGGGAGAGTCAATTCTCCTGGCAATGGTTTTCAGTATTGGGTTGTAGCTGGCTCGCAGTCTGCAGAGCAGTGAGGGCGACTTTTTGCGCATAATGGCATAAAAGTCATCAGTGCGAGTCTGTGCAAACATGCCTGACGCGCTGCAGAACCGCGGCAACCCCAAAAACATACGAAAACCATAGTTATATTGTACTCGCAGGGCGCTGATGGCTCTGTGCGTATAGTTGGTCCAAAGGCTGCATGTGTAAAAAACTTGGCAGTATGATTTAAAAAGTAGAATCTTTACTTGTTCACTGCAACGCGCAAACCTTCGCACCACCATATTACACCTGACCGCCAGCGCCCTGCGTTCCCTCTCAATATCCATGAGGTCCTTAAGGTCGTCGGAGACAAAATGGCCAAGGTACTTGTATTGATAGACCCGCTCGAGTTCTATATTGCTTATCTTAATGGGTGGAACATAGCTCGGTAGGTACTTAGCCTCCAGCGGCCCTAAAGACCATTATCACACTCTTTTTTAAGCCTAATTTATATAAGCCTTCAACATTTAATTACCGATCAAAAGTTTAAGCTCTTCATATTTTTTAGTTAAAATCCCATTTTCTCTTATTTTCAGCGTTTTTAAATAAGCAACGGTAATCGATATTTCAAATTTTAAAATGACACCTAAACCTTTCAAAAAGTATAATAACATAATATGTATAACATATACTTGTAGGTTCCGTGCGGAAGCTCTTCAAACTCGAGATAATTGCCCCCACTGAATCTTTACCCAGACTAATAATTTCATCTATATGTAATTTCATTTCATTTCTTGTTCGTCCTGTCATTTGATATCATATACTTATAAAAAAGTGTCCACTTCGTGTACTTACCTAAATATCTGAAACTTTACCAATTATACCTAGATGTTTGTGTGGCGTATTTAAACCTGCATAGAAGCAATAGACGTATACACATCACAAAGTAAAAGAATTGTAGAATACGATCTTGACGCTTTTGAGAACGTCGAACGTATAGGTTGTATATACAGCGCCTATGTACCTAAAAGCATGTTTTATACGAGTATAACTGTATACCTTTTTGTTTTTTAAGTTGGTCTATTAATAAAACTGCTAAGTATTATCTGACACCCAGAGATGCTGCGCATTCGTCTCCTTTACAAAACACACACAGATAAATATGTGGTGGTCATAATCGTAACCGGGCACCATACTACGCACCTATGCGCCAGCCCCAATGCGCATCCTGAGCGTGTTTACGAACCGCTAGAACAACCCAATGTTAGCCCAGTGGACATCATTGCACATTTCGATATGAATGTTTTAATGGATTTTTATTGTATGCTAACACGTGTTAAGTATACAATAGAATTAAAATCTTAAGAAACTAAAAATACTTAGCTCTTTAAGATTATAATTTTGTTTTCCTACTCCTGATTGATTGACTCCTGATATGATTTCGAGTGCTTTAAACCATACTCAAATCCTGACTTGAGCATCGAGTAGCGTTCTAGAATACGACCCTCAGTGTCTTATTTATAATCAAATTTAGCACATTCAAGAATACAGTTGTATAATAAATAAAAAATAGGTAACCATATTTTTTTTATTACATTTTTGGGCCATTATTCTGGAAAGGAAAAGAAAACACGTTTAAGCCGTCATACGCATCGCAGAGCGAATTTTTGTGTATCAACTACTAATCTAATATTTTAACCCAACTGCACTGTATAGACATAATATGATTCTAGAAGAGTACCAAAATCGTTAGGTCACCGACTCATGACGGACGATTAATACAAAGTCCTGCGTCCTGATTTTGATTCAAATAGGAATCGATTCGATCGGGTAGTCTCGAAATGAGATGGGTTTCTGAGCGAGAAGATGAACCTGATTCCTACTATATCTTTCTAGTTTGTGAGTTAAATCACCTAATGTTCCGATTAGAAATGTCAAAAGTTTCCGATCGGCCAGTTGTGAATCGCAATTATGCGCCTCGACCCGGAAAAGACGCAGTTTCCGATCGGGAGAGGCAATCAAAATCAAACTGCTGTTCTCCTGAATCTTAGTGCATTTAGCTGAATGTGGATACACAGAATTATAAATGTCAATAATATTCAAACGATTCTACTAATAATTGCTACAACAATTTTAACAGGCGTCACTTGTTAAAAAAATCTGATAATACTTTGAAGATCGCTAACTATGAATTATTATTTAATTTAAGTTGTGTATCATGTAGGAAATGAAACTATTTTTCAGGATTTAAATCGCGTACCTATATTTGTTTTTCAAACAAACCGACGGCGACGCTTCAGGCCTTTTACAGGTCCCATGGCACGGTTGACCAGTCAACCGGAGTCACCTGTAAAGGGCCCGAAACGTTGATTTATTTGAAAAAACAAATATACGCTTATATAAATCCAGAAAAATAATTTCATTTCCCAAGTGTAACAATCGCAAAAACCTAAGAACTCGATTATGTAAACTCGATACTGCAACTGTTATGGACAGGCGTGCAGCTTACCATCAGGCGTACGACTTGTTCGTCCCGCCGCTTGATATTATAGTAAAAAAAAATTTATCGTGGTTGACTTTTTCAATCTAAACTTTTTGCGTGTCTTTTTTATTAACCGACTTCAAAAAAAGGAGGAGGTTCTTAATACGACTGTATCTTTTTTTGTATGTATGTTACGCGATAACTCCGGTATATGTGCACCGATTTTCATGATTCTTTTTTTGTTGGAAAGAGGGCACCTCTATGGCGGCTTTAGACGCCGCCTATTTTCACCGGCTGGCTGAGGCAGTCTCTTTAGCCAAGAGTCGCCAAAGAGAGTGTCACACTTGCGAAAATATTCGATAGTTTTTGTTTACGGAATTGTCATGTCAGCGATTGCACATTGTTTGCTTTGTTTGATAAAATTTTTTTGTAAAACCACGAAATAATATAATTATATCGCCTATCATGAAGTTCACGAGGCCGTTTTATTGTTCGTTAGGGGAGCGATAAATTCCCCAAACCTCCATAGTGGTCCCATTTGATTTTGAAGAAAATCATCAACCTCTAAGAGTGGCTGTTCACGCATGAAGATTCATTTTTATAAATAGCGCCTAAATTTTATTATAAGGATTGTATTTTAATGGTTGATTTTGGTATTCTCTGATTCAAGGCGTTCAATATACTTTGAGTAGTGAGAACCGATTTTTATTATCTCCTGTGTCAAGTTCCGTATAGTGACGAACGAGGGGATGAATCCGGATTTGCGCACTTTCCGGTAATCGATTTCAAAAAAACTTGACTGTACTTTTGAGTTAGGTTTTTTTAGTACTCTGTACTGAAATTATAATAAAATGATAATATGTGCGGTTACAGGTAAAGACTTTCCATAATTGGTTTTACCGTTAATTTAAAATTGAATGTTATTTGCTTTGGAAGGCCCGCCCCGGCCACAACCCGTCCGCGATTGAGCGCGCTTGTAAAGACGTTGGAGGAAAAGGGGAAAGACTGCGCGATTGCGCTGATTAGTCACGCGTGCAATCGCGCACCACTCCATTCCACACGCACCACTTTCACGTGGTAGTTTCACGCGGTGCATCCTGCGCTATTTTAACCTTTACACGGACGCCGCTCTTTCCGTTTTGTAACAAAAACGAACACGAGCAATCGCGCGTGAAAGAATATAAGCTCAAAACATTTCAAACAGGTAATTGCACACGATTTCGTGTGCAGGATTTCCCGCGAGCAATCCTGTACGCTCCTGATCACGCGCGAAAGAGTGAAAGGGCTATTACATACATAAAACATGCGTATTCCATTCAATTAATCGATTATAAATAGAATAATTTTTGTTCAAGTATTTGTTGATTACAAGTAGTCGTAACAATAATATTGTAGAAAAATACTGGAATAAGATAGTCAAGTCCTTTATTTTACTTTTTTTTAAATGTTTATTACTTAAAAAAATGAAGACTTTAAGTTTTAATCGACTTCATATATTAAAATTATTGTCCTTCGAATAAAATGAGCTTATTATATAACATCTTTTTGTAATAGAAGATTTTATCGATTAATTTAAATAATGAATACACACGTCAATATAAGAACTTGCGACTGCCTTAATTAATTATACTAGATGGTTTTCTGTTGGTAATTGATCAAATTGATGAATGGCAAGACAAATGAAAATGTTAGCGCTGACAAAATTATGGTAAAATCTTATTAATAAGAGGTTTACTTAATGAGGGCCCCGTGTGAAATTTTTGTGATTATTTCTCGGATTTCGAACTTTGCTGCTCTGCATATTTGGATGGCAATTTAGGTGGAATAAACTAGACCACCTTCGTCCTCGCAAGCAACGTATTCATACAGATGACCAACTCCAGGTTTTTGTAAAGACAGCGCCCTGTTAATTCTACTACATATCCGGCGATGTATGTAATTATTTGCTTACTATATTTGGACATTCGAGGCAACGTGCTGCGAAAATTATCGAAATTACAGATACTACTGATAATAGATACTACAAAACTAAAAAAAACGAAACGTTACTAAACTTTATAACAAAAGAGTTATACAATGTTTTTATAATGTTGCTAATGGTCATATTAATTTCCGTCCCTTTGTTTTCAAAATCGATCAGAATCGAGACGGTGTTGCCTAACGTATACATGTTAAATTTTAAACACTAAATGTTAAATTTGGCCAAAGAAATGTACGGACAACAGCACATCAGACTACACATTTTTGTTCGAAAATCGCCTCCATTGCAACGGAACAAGATACGTCAATGTGTAGCTTGATATGCTGTTGACTTTACAAACGACCGTACCACGAAACTGAATGCATTATACAAAAGTGCGCTCGTTCGATATTCATAGCGTATTAATAAAGGATCACAAATATATCGCACCAAAAGAAAATCCGCAGTGTATTACAAATCATGAGACATACACTCGGTTGCATATTTGTTTTCTCGAAATTCGTATAAAACCAAAATAATTGTTTTTAAAATAAATTATGCATCTTCTGATTACAAAATCACTTTCCCGTGGAAGGAAACGTCCCTATATGTACATATACACGTATACACACAGTTATGGTGCATTGGCAGTTTATAATGGCACAATTATTCATTTTTCGCATTTTCGACTGGTGTTTATCTACGATAACGGTCGAACGCGTTCTGAAGTGTAGCAGCGGCAAATAAGTGAATTTCACTTACTTTGGGCACGCGAAGTACGTACAATTGCGGCGTCTATCTAGATAATTATGTATGTGGTCCCGTCACTTGATAATATAAAAAAATACGCCTACAGGCTTAAATACTTTTTAGACCTAAATTATTTTTGTACACAAAACAGAAATAGGTGATGCAACAAGCTCAAGCTTATATCTATTTTTTATTTTTTTTTTCATCCTCTAAGATATTTTTACATTAAACACAAATGACAGTGTAAGATTGCTCCCACCATTCGATTGTTTTAGTAATAGTACTTTAGTATTAGTAGCCGGGAGTGACATAAAATTATACCATCTTAAGACAAATTTATATTGATGATCACTATATAAACTGTGGTTGTCTATGTGTGTGTCCATGGCACCCGCGACACAGGGTTTCCCTAGTGCGGGGCTATGTTGAGTGTGTGCGTTATTATTATTATTATTATTATTATAAACAGTTGAAGATGCAAAAAAGGTTTGTTAAATTTATTTTCTATGATGAGTTTTAAAGGGGACATTCACTATCCTGCATTGCAGTCCGCCGTGTAATGCATCTTGCAGGATTATAATAATTATAATATAATAATAAAGCATACACTCATAGCCCTGTACTAGAGAAACAATGTATCATGGGTGCCATGGACACACACCTAGATAACCACAACACCACCAACCACAAAGTACACCCAAACTCACGAGAGAAATAAATGTAGGCCAAACAAATATTTCTCCCGAACCTAGAATCGAACCCGGGACCTCTGCGTGGTAGTCCAGCATAGTAACCGTTCGGCCACGGAAGCATTATGAACGTAGTCGCAGCCATCATGCAATCCTGCAATGGGTCCTGCGAGACTCCATACGTTGGCCATACAGGATATTGTGTGAGTAATCTCCTGCCTGCGCAGCGGACTGCCGTGCAGATAGTGAATGGGCCGTATGGATGCATATTGCTAATCGGTGTTGATAGGCACTTTAAATTTTTCACGGCAATTTTTTCGCAAGTCTTTCATTTCATATACATATAATATAAAATATCTGAAAATTTCTATGATGTGGTTGCACAGCTTTCCAAGTACGATCATTTATACCAGTAAATAGGTACATACATACCTACATTAGCCAGTTTGTGTAAAGTAGATTTTGTGAAATCGTCGGAATTTTCGTAGATATTTGTAGCGATTTTAGTACCTATTCAGTGAACTGACTTCAACTGCAGTAATAAATTTCCAGAATTCATCGTCGATTGAACAAAGATACAGATCTTAAAACAGTAATTATAAGTTGTTCTAAACTTTTGCAAAAGTTATTGGCGGGAAACAGGAAACTATTTTTTCGAATTGTTCGAGCTTAGATTTTTGCTTTTTTTCCTGTAAAATATTGGCTCTTCGTGGTTATCGTAGTATTTCATCGTAAATTAAAAGTAGCAATAACTGTGGCTCTCCCCGCACCTCTCCCTTGCCCCGCTCCCGCAGTAGACAGTCATAATAGCACGTTCTCGCCCCCGCGATCCACACCATTCCCCTCATCGTCAGCAGCGCCCGCACTTTTTTGACCAAATGTGAGTCAAGCGGCACAAGACTAGGCACAGGCACAACTTAACAAATCCAAAATGGCGGATCCAAGATGGCTGACAAGTTTGTTCTATTTCGACGAAAGATCATGGCAACGCATCGGGGCCACGCGGCTACCGCGCGTCGCGTCATCACCGCGCCGCATCGAGCGATGCTGCCGCCCGCGGAGCGGCGACCGGCTGCCGCCGTACGACTTCTTTTTCGTCCAATCGACCGATCCGCGATAAAGAAATGTTTCGAAATATTTGATGAATTTATTAGAACAAATACCAGGGAAATTAAAGAACACTTCGAAATTACAATGGTCTTTTTAATTAAATAAAAAAAATACATTATCCTCAGTTCTATAAGTACACTCAACAATTTAGTAAACTTTACCAAATCAACACCCCAGTCTATTGGCCTGAGATCAGAAATAAATAATGACCAATGCGTCCAGTTCTGCACTTTACTAAATCACTGTATTTGTGGTAGGTGTTTGGAAAAATAGTTTTTTCGGCAGAAAAATATCACTAACGTTAAATTCTAATATTTTAACTTAATTCTTAACTCTATAATAATCGTTTTATTATACAATAATAATGGAAAGTATCTACCTAAATAAATGATATCTTACAATTGATAATTCTTTAATTCAGTTGATCAACTATCGTTAAATTATAGGCAGACAATAATTATAACATTACCTTCAAGAACAGCAGATTTGCAAATAAATAATTTATTAGGTACCTATTCAAATATTAAAAACAACCATAAGCCAATCCCATGGTCGCCACGAGAACGCATTCGCACTTCATATCTCAAAATTAGTATACTGTGGATGCAGATCTTTAATAACATTATTATTACTCATATTTTTGTGACAAGGAAACAAATCACACAGCGCTCTAGTCACAAGTAGGAGTATATGAACTAGGCAACTACAAGTCACAAAATACAAATTTGTTGATTAATAGCTATGTAAGTCTTTATGCTAACAATTTACAGCTTAAACCTAGGTTTAATCTGTCGTTAAAAATACATTCACACTTGATTAACTAAAATTGTCACTATACTTCTGGCATTCCGACATCAAAATGAATTTAGAACATATAACTTAGTTTATATACACAATACTGCTCGATATCGCAAAAAGTGCACTGCTGCCGGTTGGCAGAATGGATATACAATACAATTACTACTGGTACATGTCACATACTCCTACCATTAGTGCTATTTGCCTTTTGCGGTAATGGTTACGCTAGATTTCGCAGGCTGAGGTATAATTGTAATCTCATCACTGATTTTTAAAGGCTTGAGAAGTGGATCCTCAGAAGGTTTGTTGATGGTGTTAGTTGTGCCCTTGCCCTTATCCATTACCCTCTTAGCGACCACGCTATGTGCGGAATAAACATGATTTTCAAACTGTTTGTACATTCCAAATGTAGCTGTGCATACAGTACACTTATAAGATAAATGTGCTGGCTTGAGCGTCATATTGTGGTCTCGAGAGACATGGTTTAACAACTTCCATTGGTAGACTCTGCCACATACAGGGCATCGGCCGGCATCTTTACCTTTGTTAGCCGCCTCTTGCATAGAGCTTGTAACAAGCCCATGTGAGCCCAGTAAATGTCTCTCCAAACCCTGATCTGTGAAAAATCTGAACTGACACTTTTGGCAGTTCAATGGGGGCCTATTATAAATCATCTTAGGATGAATCTTTACCTTGTGAATCCATTGCATATGATTTCTCAATTGCTCCAAATCCTTGATATAACCATCACAAATCTCACAGATAACGAATGTAGCTTTCGAATTTTGATTTGATTGAGAGGATGATGGTTGAGGTGCTCTTGGCAATGGGGTAATAGAAATTTTTGGAGTGGCACTAACGTTGTTTTGATTGTTTTGCATGATAGGATAATTAGCAATGGTAGTTCCTGGAGGAGTGTTGTGCATAATCATTACCCCACTGCGTATTATCGGTACTCCAGAAATTGGCGCAGTGCGAGTCGGTCCGGTTATAGGGGGACGCCCGCGAGGTCGTCCTAATACAGGCATTCCCTGTATAGGAACATTTCCAAGGTTAAGGGGTGGCCTACCAATATTATTGACGCCCATTTGTCGATTAAAGTTCGATCCATATGACGGGACCATATTGTTCCGTGCTCGCGTTAGCTTTGGTATTTTTGCAGGAGGTTCCCAGTCTAAAGGAGGGCCCAGATTAAATTCAGGTTTAAATTTCTTAGCACAAGCGATAAGATGGCGCGCCAATTTAGTTTTACTGTTATCTTCAAAGTGACAGTTAGCACATTGTTGATAGGCTGGAGCTCTTTCTAGTCTCCCACGAATATTGTGTTCTGCTTCCATATGGAATAAAATGTCATGTGGGCTGCGAATCTCAAATGCACAAGTGTTACACTTGTAGATGTTATTTCTCATATGCGGTGCCTCTAGATGATGAGACATGACCAACATAGACTCTGTTTTGAAACTACAAAATTCACACCTTTTGTATGAAAGTGCAAGTGGTTCATTAGTTTTCTTACTAAATTCTAAGTTTTGTGAAAGAGATACAATAGCCGACTCTGTAGCTTTTGTGCTTCGACCGGACTTCTTTTCCTTGTACAGCCTACGTTGCTGTTGTTTTAGTAAATCACTCTGTACATACTCTTGGACAAGATTAAGACCAATGTTAATAAAAAACTGCCCTAATGAACAATCAAAATAGCTGTCAGATTTACCAGATGAAGATAGCCCCCTGGCAATCAAAGCAATTGGATCTTTCATCTCTTCAATAGAGTCATCTTTTTCTTTTATCACAACTGAATCTTCATCACTGACATCCGAGTCACTAGTAGATTCACCATCCCATGAATCATCATCTTCCTCAGGCCGCTTTTTTTGCCGATGTTTCTTCTCAGGTTTCTTTTGTTTTAAAGATTCGTTCTCCGGTTCCTTGTCACTTTCTACTTCTATTTCTTCACCTCTTGCAATTCGTTCTTGCTTCTCTTTCTCTTTTCTCTCCTTTTCTGCTTTTTCTTTCTCTAACTTTTCAGCCTCTTCCTTTAATTTGATTTCCTCAAGTTCCTTACCCAGTTTATCAACAAACTCTCTGAATGGCTTAACAGAGGGTTTTTCATACACATAAGGAACTATGAATGAAGGTGCTTCAACAACAAACATGTCATCTGTGAGTGAAGGTAATATGTTGGGTTGGGGAGTTTGAGTACTATTTTGAGTAGATGTGGATGTGCTAGCTTTGCAACTTACAGGTGTTATTGTAGTGCCACGGGCAGCAATGCTTTGACACAGATTTTGTGCATCAATAGAGCTGGTGGACTGCACTTTAGATTGAATAGGCACTGGTCCCTTACCTGATAGAATAGAATTTGTATCAATAATAACCACTGTTGGTTCTTTCTGGTCACCACCATTTGTTTTAGCTTGTTTGTTTGCCAACTCAGCCAAATTTCTGGTGTCATTAATAACTATAGGTTTTGTTTTGTTTGAAGATTGATTTAATGGGTCCTCTACTGTTACTTCTTCAATGTCAGATTCTTCTCCATCTTCTCCATTCTCTAACCGTTCCCTGCTTTTCTTTTCATCACTGCCTTTGGTGCTTTCCTGAGAACCCTCAGAACTATCACTGGAATCTGAGCCCGAGTTAGAGGACTCATCTTCATTGGTGACTACACAGTCATCCTCGTCATCACTAGTAATTTCATGAACTTCAGGAATTGGAGAACCACCATTCTGGTTCTGAGATCCATTTTGATTTTCACTTTCGTTTTCATGGTCAATATCTTGGTCATTTTCATTTTCATTTTCATTCTCATTATCATTTTCTGAATCACTACTTTCATCGTCCTTTGGGTGACTCTCCTGCGATGTATCATCATCACCCTCTGTCCGATCATCTGTGAATTACAAAGAGACCACATGAAAGCATGCTATAATACAAAGTTAATACATATAGTCAAAATAAACAGTAAACAAACATTTGCTCAAAACTAAACTGTTACAAGTTCAGCCTTTTCATATTCTAAGTTCTATACCTAAAATGGCCATGATGAAAAAAAAATCTAAAAAGGCGGTTCGAAAAATGAAGCGAGCCGGGTCCGGTCGCCGGACCGTACGCCAAAGTCCGGAACAAACTAGTCTCTTTTAGTAACCTAAATCTGATCAAACCGAAGGTATAACCTATAATTTTGCCTATAAAACTAGAACTTCATAAATGGTGCGAGCAAAAATGATCTCCCGGTTCGTCGAGTAGCGTCATTATATCATGTGGTGTGTGGACCGCCATATGGGATTCCATGGAATTTCTCCGAAAACACTCTTCGATCGAGTTCACCCCCAAGAACAGTGAAAATCATTATGATTGATACTTGCAGAAAGATTATTTAACTATATCTTTACCTGTTGCCGTTGAAATGGACATTTTCTCCAGTTTTTCAGACCAAAAACCAAAAAATAGCACAATAGCACAGTAGCGGAAACCAAACCAAATCAAGCTGTCATTTTGGGAAGTTTTTAAGATGGCGCGTTTGCATCTCAGAATAGACGACAATGAATATATGTTTTTTTTTTTAAATATCGAATTATCTTGCTTACATGATATTTTTAGATAGTGGATAAATAATGTTTTTGCTAAAACTGAAGTAATATTTGTAAATAATTACGGAAAATCAGAACAATTCCAGAAATACACATATGTTCCAAACTGTGTACTATAAAAAACCTTTTCAAAAAAAAGGTGGGAATGGGAGGGATTTCGGAGGGGGAAGGACGCGGTATTCCATTATGGAAATATTGGAATAAAAGAGCGGGAAATTTAAAAAAAAGTTACATGATTTTTTTGTTATGGAAAATCATACTAGAATCGAAGTATTTATATAAACCTGTATCTGTATAGGTTTTTTCACTATTATTTACAATATTGTTTATGAAATATGATGTGTGTACAAGCAAGTCACACACTTGTGTGTAAACATAAATTAAAAACAAGTTATAAAAAGACAATATAAAATTTTATTAAAATACATATAAAATTCTTAACATAAATTAAACATTCATTCACATGATCAGTTAACAGTTTACAACACACGACTACAACACAAGGAAAAACTATTATTTATTTTCACAATTTAAAAACTGTAAAACTTATTCATACATATATTTATATATTATCTACTTTTATTATGACACTAGGTTGTGTGATCTAATAAAATTTATTGAACTTCATCATCACTAACATTTTCTTCTGTAAACGGATCTTGCAATTGATCGCCTCCTTGTGGTTTTCTAATAACGCCTAGTTCCTCGGCTTCACTCAAACATTTCTCTGCAAAATCCTTAGTCCTCTTTTGGGCTGGATCTTCTAATTTTGTCAAAGCCATTAGAATCTCCAACACATCAGTTTCAAATAATTTTGCAGCCATATCTTTGTCTCCTTTGACAATGTTGTATAACATGTAGGTACCTCTATACTGGATTTCCTTATTGTTATGTGCAAGCACGCACCTTAGTGTTTCTGGCCAGGATTCTAAGTCAAGTAATCTTCTGCAACAAGATTTACTGACTGATGTAAGAACACACAGAGCACCAGCTGCAGCCATTACTGTGTCCTCATCCTCTTCTTGGCATAAAAGGTATAAGTACTTAGCTCTGTCATTCTGACTCTCAAATGCCCTTATGACATCCTCTGATTGCATCAGATTACAAATACATTGGGTAGCTGCTCTCTGTAGCATCATGTGATCCTCATACATGTATTGCTCAATTTTAGTCAGACCTCCTTCTTTCAAAATTCTATTCCTTGTAGTCTCATTCATCCCAGCCAAGTTACAGAGAGCCATTAGGGCTTCAAAATTTTCTAGAGCAGAACATTCAGGGTGTAATAATGCTACCAAAGGCCTTACTACTTCTAAATTTCTTTGTCCAGGGAAAGCAACTTCGGGGTTGATTGTAATACCAATCCTAGCTAAAGCTTGTGCAGCTTGCTTCTTGCCATTTTTGGTGCCTTCCAAAGCCATTGGGATCAATACTTTTGCTCCTCCTTGCTGAACTACAATTCCTCTAAGTTCCTGAAGACTGCAGATGGCATTGAAAACTCTAGCAATCAGTTCCTTTGAATTATGACTCTCAGTTTTGGCCAAAGCAACTAAACCTGAAGTGACTCCAGCCTTGGCTAATACAGTCAACCTTTTGTTCACAAAATCAGGATCATCTAACTCGTGTTGCTCTGGCACATGGTGTTTAGCAAACTTTGCCAGTTCCAACATCTCAGGAAGAACTTCTTGCTTTTCATATGCATTACAGAGGTTAACTAGAGTGGTTACAACACCATAAAGGCAAGATTGATCACCAGTTTTGGCCAGTTCTATCAAAGATTGCAGTGCAGCTCTATCTTCCACCAATTTTTCCTTCACATCAGCATCTAAAGTAAGATATGAGAGACCTTCAGCTGCCCATTTCCTCAAGTCCTTATCCTTTGATGGGTTGACAAGGAACTTCCTGCAGGCTTCAGCTAATTTCTTTGTAGAACCTTCAGCAAATGGGCGAATTGAAGCATCATCACCTCCAAAACTTCCAAGTTTGCAGAGACCAACAAGAGCTCTAACTCTGACAGCATCATTTTTGCACTGATATAACTTTTTTAGGACATCAACACCTTTATCAATAATAGTTTTTGCCTTGTCCTTCTTCGATGCAGCTGCGATTAAACATTCACAGGCCACCCTTTGTTGCAGAGGATCGTCAGTCTGGGCCATGACCAAAATCATTTCCACAATACCTTCCTTAGAGATGACATAGTTCCCTACGTCCAGAGGGCCTCTGAGTAATGATGTTATAGCCACTGTGACTCTCACTTTAGATTCTAGGTCTGGTGTAAGCAGTTTACCCTTGATAAAATCATCTACTTGACTGTTGAACTTCTGCCTTGCTTCATCATAATACATGTTCTCATATATTCTAGCCAGGCAAGCTGCTGCTATGGTCCTAGATGATGGAGTGATGTTCATTGCAGATTCATACTTGTACTCTTCAAGTTCACTACACACTTCAAGCAATCTCTGTAAACCTTTAATTTCAACAAATCTGTCAGCCCAATTGATAGCAGAGTAGTGACAATTTCTCATAATAAGTTCCATAATGGCATCTCTTGCAAGGCCACTAATTACTGTATTGGTAATAGAATAGGTCAGGCAAGTCAAAAGTGTGTCAATTTCAGTTTTGTATTCCTCACACTTTTGAGGGTCAGGTTTTATTTCTTTCTTACTGTCCATACCAGTAAATGTGTCCAATATAGTTTGCAGACAATATTGAGCTGCATTAACCCTCTCTTCATTGTCACTGTCGATAATCTCCAGGAACCATGGAACGCCAACAACTTTGATGACCTGCTTTGTTCTATTCACATCCCTCTTGCAGAGCTGACTGATAACTCTTACAGCATTTGCATAAATGTCAGGATTCTTTTCGACTTTTAATAGCTGTTGTATTTTGTGTACAACACCATTTTTGATCATAATTTCAGCACCTGTGCTCTCTTTGGCGAGTACGAGAAGATTGGACATAGCTTTTTCTCGTTTCTCCTTATCTTCTTCAAGTTTAAAGGCGAGTTTGAACATTTGATCGACTTTGTTGCTGGTTTGCGCACTTTGCCGCGCTCTTTCTTGGACAATTGCATGCAACCGAGCTAGAACGGGCTGCACCGCTTTATTCGTCGGTTCCACTGTGAAAATCGCCTTAGCGTCTCTATAAGCTTCTTCATATCTTTCCAAACTCTCCAACGCTTGTGATCGTCGAAATAGAGCTTTCGGATCCTCAGGAATAATATCTAATGCTTGGTCGCAGTCTTTTATAGCTCTATCGTACTCCTTCGTTTTTAGATAGGCAGCAGCGCGATTTTTCAGGTATGTGGCCAAGTCCCGGCAGTCTTTTTCGGCGAGCTCAATTGCCTTAGAGTACAATGATATCGCCTCTTCATATTTTTCAGCTTTAAAGGCATCGTTGCCCTTAATCTTGTAGGTTTCGGCTTCTTCAGCGTGAACTCCCATCGTTTCGTTCGTTGATTACTATATACTTGTTTTGATCTGTTGCCGACGCTGCTTTTATACCACATATAAAGAAAGTTCTTGCAAGATCTCGTACATTCTTAATACAAGACTAAAATAGAATTTTATTTTAGCTCTCCTTAAGCGGAAACAGCTATAATCGAATGACAGCTGTTTGTCACTTCAAGTGCACCTTGAAACTTCTACAGGCTACAATATTTATTAACCTGAAAGCTAATAAATTTTGAAACAATTTCATTTATAAAAAATATTATCTATAAATAGATTGAAGAAGTCTTAATAAGCTATTTATTATTGATATGACTTTAAATGATTCCAGAGACATTGCAACATGCTAAAATTAAATACTACAATTCCGTGTAGCAAAATATATTTCTTGAACGCACGGTCGGTTGTGCCATTGGCTAATAATATTTTGCTAGATTTCCCATTACATTTTGAGTGTTTTATTTCTTTGTAATATTTTTAAATTAAGATTTTATTGGCCAATACTCAATAAATAAATAATAGTAACAATAATAAATAGGCCGTTTTAAATTTCAGCATTACTGTGCTTCCTCACACACTTCTTTCTTTTGTCTTTCGATGTCTGTCTGTTGTCTATGGTAATTCTGTAAGCAAATTAGTCACTGGAACCCTCGTGTTTACCGGGATTTCTATTTTATTAAGTTTACTAAGAATTTTATAATGGCAGCAATTAGTTTATTGAATCCAAAAGCCGAGTTTGCGAGGGCAGCTCAAGCGCTTGCAGTGAATATTTCTGCAGCAAAAGGTATTCAAGATGTGATGAAAACTAACCTCGGTCCTAAAGGGACAATGAAAATGTAAGTTTTTTGTGATTATTTCTAATATCTATGTAAGAAGCCTGTTATTCAGAAGTAATTTTCATCATTTTGGAAGTATCTGTAATGCAATAATGTGTATTTGATTTGTTGAATTATTATAATTTGTTCTTTGAAAAGTCATATGATGCTAACTGTCATTTACACGATGTGTTGTTCAATCAACTTAAAAAAATTAAAAAGTCCGAAATAATTAGATTATTCTTTAAAAACTACCACTAAAAACGACCACTTTGCTATGCGAAACATGTTGTAGACTTATGGAATTTATCCTCTAGAAAGTGGCGCAAATATGTTGTATTTTATTTTGACTGTAATTTAATTTATTTTGTCATATTCTTGACACAAACAAATACAGTAATACGCGATTTCGTTATAACGCTGTTTTCAAAATTAGTATTTGGAGATTTTAACATCTCTATGTCGCTCCTTGTAGCTATATCTATATATGTGGAACCCCTTATTCCGAGCATTGGTTTTTACGCTAATTTCGCGTAACGCGATTATGTATAGCCCATATAAATAAATCAAATCAATATATCTTCAGGTTAGTCTCAGGAGCTGGAGATATAAAGATCACCAAAGATGGCAACGTCCTGCTCCACGAGATGCAGATACAGCACCCTACAGCTTCCCTCATTGCGCGCGCCTCCACTGCACAGGATGATGCTACTGGTGATGGTACTACATCTACTGTACTCCTTATTGGAGAACTCCTCAAACAGGCAGATATTTACATCAGTGAAGGTGAGTAGCTATTGTTTATTATATATAATATACTCCTTAGCCTCAATTTAAAACACAAACTAAACAAATTAATATAATATAAACATATGGTTCACAATCACAATGCAACAAATAAGGATTTTGCAAACTGCAGTTTTTGTTTTTGTTTTTTTTTAATTCTTCCATAGATTCCAACTCAGCCAAAATCCACAAAATAATACTCTTGCATTCCACAAAAGATTTTGGCACATATTTATAGCCTTACTAATAAAGATTTATACACAACTTATACCGGAGTTATAACGATAACATTACCAATAATAAATATTTGACAGTTTAGTTGTATACATCTGTTATAGCGTGTGTATAAATAGTGTGAGATATTACGGAACCGTTATTTTCAGTACGCGACTCTTGTATAAGAAGCGCATAACCTAAAATTGGACGTGTGGTATTTTTAAAAACAATGGATTATTTACAATATTTCGTTTTATTTGATGAAATAGACAGTGAACCACCTCCTAGAAAAAGGAAATGTTACAAAAGTCGTTTCGATCCTTTTACTTTAAGAAACAGAATTTCGAAAAAAAATATAGATTTAGCCAAACATATGTAAGTAAAATAGTTGAGTTAGTTAAGAGTGACATCGAGCTACAAACTCGTGGTGGCAGGCTGGCTGTAGAACTTCAAGTTTGTACTGCTCTCAGGACTTGGGCTAGGCAAGAAGTTCAAGATGATGCAGCAGACATTCATGGACTTAGCCAACAGTCCATTACTAATGTATGCCGCAGAGTGGCTCTGGCTTTGGCAAAAACGCGGCACAGTTCATACGCATGCCTATGTCACTAGAAGAGAAAGAACAACTAGTTTCCGGATTTAGAAACATTTGCGGCTTTAGGAACGTGATTGGTGCTATCGATTGCACACACATAAAAATTTAAAAAGTTGGTGGTGATAGTGCACAATACTATATCAACAGCAAGGGGTTTTCATCCTTAAATGTCCAGGTAGTTTGTGATTCTCAATTGAAGATAAGCACTGGATGGAAGCACAACAAGATGGCACACTGGAGGGGCAGTACACATGATGCAAGGATTTTCAGGGAAAGTCAAATTCGGCAACGATTTGAAAATGGAGAATTTAGTGCCCGTTTACTAGGAGATTCAGGCTATGGTTTTACAAATTATTTGTTTACACCAATCCAGAATCCCCGTGTTGTGAAGGAAGAGTCTTACAACAGATCACACATATTGACAAGAAACCCAATTGAAAGGTGTTTTGGAGTATGGAAACAGAGGTTTCGTTGTCTATTGCATGGATTTAGTGTAACACAAAAAAAACGTAAAATTGTACATTGTAGCACTTGCTATACTCCACAATATTTCCATCGATATGAAAGAAGACATTGATTTTCTTGAACCTCTCTTGTCTGAAAATGATGATAACCAACAAATGCCAAGGATATCATTATCTATAGCCGATCTGGCCAAGAAACAAGAAGATTGTTCATTGAAACACACTTTTAGCTGTAGCATTGTATTAGTTTAATTTAGATTTTAACAACAAAATTTCCAATTTTAATTTTTCAACTTGAAGGTCATGCTCTTCTGTTTGTAAATACATTTGCTTCATTTTTAAATCATGCTCTTCTTTAATAAAACTCTGAGCTTCTAACATATTTTTTCATTTTTAATTCATGTTCCTCTCTCATGAAATTGACAAGTTATTAAATACAAATCACTCACCGCTATACTGTCACTGTCGAAGATATTTGAATCTGTTTCAAATTCCTGTGGAATCATACTTAAGATGTCTATTGTTTCCGGATCTGGGCTAGGAGGCTTTGGTCCTCCTCCAGTACATTTGATAGATGTCTTTACCTGGGACATTTTTTTTAGCATCTAATTTCATCGTACGCCATTGTTGTTTTCTTTCAGCTAAATCTCTCTCCCGGCTATTTAATTCATTAAATCTAAAAAATATTTTGTCTCAATTACGGTTAGAAGAACACAAGAAACATTAAACAAAATGCGTGAAACGTGATATTTTACAAACCTTTTTGTTACTGTGTGCCAAGCAATGGTCTTACTTTTATTGGTAGTAGTGTCAGTGTTTTTGTTCTCTAACACGGATATAAACTCCTGTATGCAACTTTTCAATAAATTCTGAAAGATAATATACAAAAGTTCGATTACAAGTTGTGACCGAGTGGGAAATCTTTTGTATAGTAAAATTCCTCCTCACCTTTTCTAAGGTATCCCAATTTGCAGATCGTTTCTTTTCGCCTTGAGCTGGTCACTATTACAAGCCATTATTTCACAGTAACAATTTCCTAATACAGTGTAATAAACGTAATTTACTTTGAATTTGACGTTTAGCAATGTATGAAAGGTATGTTCATGAAGTTTTTAACAATTTTTACAATAAGCTTTGCCAAAAGATCTTTTTTATTGTAAAAGAAATACAAAATTATTTTAGACATATTTCAAGACAAGAAATGTCAATTATTATGCTAACAATTTATGTTATTTATTACAAAAACAACATTATTACGTTGTTTAAAAATTTGTCAAAATGTCTCTCAGGTTTTCCAAGCTAGTATCAAAACGCTCGCTAAAAATGTTGCCAGTGGTTATTGTTTTAACTAATTTATAACTACGCAATGCTTGCACATCTTTTATTAGTAAAGGGAGTGTGTAACTCTTATCTGCAGTTTATACAATGTATAATTATACAGTTGTTAAGCAGTTGTTTTAAATATTTTTATTAGTAAGGCTGTTAGTGTGTACATTACACAATTGACCATAAAGTTCATTATGCTATGTACAATATTGTTACAAAAATTTGCTTACATTCCATTCACCCCAATATAAGTTCATGTATCTGTCATGGTAATTTTTATCGTAATAATAACAGCTTTTTTGCTGATACATTGTTTTACAATGTTATAAAACAGTTCATTAATAAAAAATAAGAAATTCATAGATATGAAATTAATCATTATAAAAATTTATATACCTTTCATGCCTAAAATTTTACAGTTACAATTAAATAGTTTTTAATAAATTTTTGTTAAACATTTATTGTTTATTATATTTCCTCCTCACCCTCAATTTGTCAATGCAACCTCCAAGTTCTATGATATAAAAGCAGGCATCCCCCAGGGTTCAGTGTTAGGATTGCTCTACATGCTGTATATGGCTGATGTACCAGAATCTGTTAATATCTTGACTGCTACATTCGCAGATGACACAGCCATTCTAACATCAGATATAGACCCGGAGACTGCTTCAAGAGTATTGCAATCGCACATTGATAAGATACATTCTTGGATGAATGACTGGGGAATCAAAGCTAGCGCAGCAAAGTCCAATCACATCATGTTTACTTTGAGAAGAGAAGATTGCCCAACTGTGAAACTAGGTGAAGATGCGCTACCCCACAATACTGTTGTTAAATATTTGGGATTCTACCTTGATCGCAGACAAACCTGGAAAACACACATACAAAAGAAGTGTGATGAGGTCAACAACAAATTCAGATCATTGGAATGGCTTCTGGGCTAAAAATCCCGATTGTCTCTTGAGAACAAGTTAACCACCTACAAAACAGTCCTCAAACTGGTTTGGAGTTATGGATTACAACTGTGGGGATCAGCAAGTATGTATATCAAACTTGGAGATATTACAGATGTTCCAAAATGGTGTGCTCAAAACTCTGGTAAATGCTCCATGGTTTACTAAAATGGATGATATTCATGATTATCTGCCTATCCCTACCGTCAAACAGGAGATAAGTAGCATATGCAAAAGCTTATAAGGACAGAAACTCGCGATATGAAAACAGGCATTATAAGCTCTGAACGAACCACTAAGTAAAAGACGATTGAAGAGGCGCCACATGTGAGACTAAAGGAAGGAGAAATTGGAAAGATGAAGGCAGCCTAACACAGGGTGGGCAAGCCTAACACGCCGAATAGATCATAACATAATCTCAGTACAGAGTATTACAAAAACCGACCTCATAAGTACGTGGAATTACATCTATTTGCCAAGTTTTGTTGGAATATCCCCTAGTTCGCCACTATACAGGACTTGACACAGGAGATAATAAAAATCAGTTCTCACTACTCAAAGTATATTGAGAGAGAAAAACGCCTTGAATTGGAGAATAGCAAAACACACGATTAAAATAATTGCTCCTTAAGTAAAATTTAGGCACTATTTATAAAAATGAATGTTCATGCGTGATCAGCCACCCTTAGAAGTGGATGATTTTTTTCAAAATGAAATGGACCACTATGGAGGTACCCTCTTTCCAACAAAAAAAGAATCATGAAAATCGGTTCACAAATACTGGAGTTCTTGCGTAACATACATACAAAAAAAGATACAGTCGAATTGAGAACCTCCTCCTTTTTTGAAGGCGGTTAAAAACAACTGCTCATGGTCCCTGGACCGATCACACGTTGCAAAGGGCATCATAAAAAAAAGTGACAGGATGAACAGACGTGTAGCTTACTGTCCATATCATTAGCAGTGCCACTCAGAGCTTTGAATCGCAAAGATCTGAGACGCACTGCGCCTGTCACCCTGAGACATGTTAACAAGTCCCATGTGCATGTAACTTCACCAGCTTCATTACCCTTCGAAACCAGAACGCAGTAATGCTGACATTACTGCTTGGTGGCAGAAATAAATAAGGTGGCAGTACTTCCCTGGACGAATTCTTTTGCAAGGTCTGTTGCTACTAACTGCTCTACAACATCAATAAATAAAAATTAATAACTACACTGAGTTAAATACTTATAATGATTATATATTAGAGTTGCAACGAATACTCAGTATTTGGCTTATTCTACCTGTTTTTTGCTATTCGGCCGAATACTGAATATTGACTCACTATTCAGTTGAATACCAAATACCTAAAAACAGGAATAAGAAATAAGAAAAAAACATTAAATTATCATGTAACTTTTATTAATGCTGAACATACATTGTAAGTTTGCAAATGTGCAATTTTTTGCTTTTTTATGCAAAAGATTCAAAGAAATTGTAATATGACTTGTCATGAAATCTAAAAAAGGTAACATATAAAATTAAAGTACCTATTTATTATCTAGTTTACTCATTAACAATTTACAAAATAAAAAAAAAGCAATATAATTTGTCATACATGAACATCTTTGCATCCGTAATGGAATTTCAGAACATAAGACTTTTATATTTGTTTAGGATGCTGTTAATAAATTCTGGACAAATAAAAAAATAATACTTTTTGAACAGGTGCAAAACTACAGCATTGTATATGTATGTTCATAATGTACACAATGTATATGTTATCCATACAGGTCTCCACCCAAGAATCCTAACAGAAGGCTTCGACGTGGCCCGCCAGAAGGCTCTGGAGGTGCTGGAGAAGTGCAGGATGCCTATTGAAGTGAAGCGAGAACACTTGCTGGATGTTGCACGCACTTCACTTAAAACTAAGGTATATACATAGATCAGGGTTGCTTAACCTGTGGACGCCAGGGGTCGATAACGAACCTACCTAAGATATTGCATTAATATGAAAGTTGGTATATGTAACCTCCTTGAATTTTCGCGCCCATTGACGGCTATCCATTTAGGAGCGAGCGACACGCGCATCAATGCAATACGCGAGCCTTTTCCTATTTTATTTATTATTAAAAATTTTATAAACTGGCGGAACAACAAAAACCAGCGTAAAATAACGATGCACCACGAGAAGTTCTTCTTTATCTTTTCGGAAAGGGTAAGGGACGTGTGCTCTTTGAAATCTTTTGAGGGGTCCATGACTAAAAAAGGTTAAGAAACCTTGGTGTAGATGGTTGGTTAAGGTCTTGGAACATGTTTAACAGCAATAAAGTTTGCAAAGTGTTATTTGCAAACTTTATTCATGCATTGTACTATAGTTATTGCAAAAGACAACACATGTCCAATTTTTTTTTAATACTATACAGCACTAATGACAAAAGGAGGTCCCTCAATGTGAGCATAGCAGTTCAAAAAGACACGCCTGGCTATTGCAGGTACACCCCACCCTTGCTGATGTGTTGACGGATGCCTGTGTGGACGCAGTGTTGTCGATCCGCTCTGGCGACAAGCCTGTTGACCTCCACATGGTCGAGATTATGGAGATGCAGCACAAGACTGCCACTGAAACTACACTCATTCGAGGTATGTACTCATATTTACATAGTATAACAGTTTATGGTTTATTGTTATCTATGACAATTTTTTTTTTTTAATTTTGTTTTGTGTACATTTAAAATAATGTTATCATGTTATTCTTCATTCTCAAAAAGTTGTAAATTATACCATTCCCTTCCAATTTGCAGGTCTGGTATTGGACCATGGCGCCCGCCACCCAGACATGCCGAAGCGTGTAGAAAACGCGTACATTCTAACCTGCAACGTATCTCTCGAATACGAGAAAACCGAGGTGAATTCCGGTTTCTTCTACAAGTCTGCGGAAGAACGCGACAAACTTGTCGCCGCAGAGAGAGATTTCATCGATCAGAGGGTTAAAAAGGTGTGACTCAAAATCGCCAATAAAATACATATTGTGAACTCCACATATATTATATATTACTAGTTCCTCTATACCTTCAATATTTTTTATTGTAAATATATTGTTTGTTATCTTGACATTAAGGCGAGGAATGAGTATTAGAATATAATTCAAAAACTTCTATGTATTTACAGATTATTGAACTTAAGAGAAAAGTATGCGCTGGCACCGACAAAACCTTCGTTGTCATTAACCAGAAGGGGATTGACCCTCTTTCCCTGGACGCTCTTGCAAAAGAAGGCATTATCGGTCTACGCCGCGCCAAGCGCCGCAACATGGAACGCCTAGCCTTAGCTTGCGGAGGTTCTGCTATGAATTCCGTTGACGACTTAACTCCAGATTGCCTCGGTTACGCTGGATTAGTCTATGAACACATATTAGGCGAAAACAAGTTTACTTTCGTCGAACAATGCAAGAACCCGCAATCCGTCACTATTCTGATCAAGGGTCCAAATAAACACACCTTGTTACAAATAAAGGATGCCATTCGTGACGGCTTGAGAGCTATCAATAACGCTATTGAAGATAAATGCGTCATCCCTGGAGCTGGTGCTTTTGAAATAAAAGCTAATCAGGAACTGTTAAAATATAAAGACACCGTTAAAGGGAAGGCCCGTCTCGGAATTCAGGCTTACGCAGAAGCGTTATTGATCATTCCTAAGACCTTAGCGATCAACTCTGGATATGACGCTCAAGATACTATTGTAAAACTGCAGGAGGAATCTCGCTTGAGTCCAGATCCTGTTGGTTTGGACTTGAGTACTGGAGAAGCGATCAAGCCGGTCGATTTGGGTATTATTGATAACTATATTGTGAAAAAGCAGATACTGAATTCGTGCTCAGTCATTGCCAGTAACCTCCTTCTCGTTGATGAAATCATGAGAGCTGGTATGAGCAGTCTCAAAGGATAACTTTAATGTTTCTTCTCTTATGTTCACAAATAATTTTACATTCTTTCACCTTAACACATAAATAAGCAATTACTTGCATTAATTAAGTTCTTTGGTCACGTAAATATGCGACTTCATTTTAAACAAATAAAATATGTACTAATTGATTTGAGTTTAATTTTATTATGTAGAAAAACAAACCACATATATTTGGTACATTTATTGTTTACAACAAAAACATTATTTATTCTTAACAATATGACTAATAATGTATGGAATCTTTGAGTTGACTTTGAAATCATTTTTAAAAATAATATACATCACAACAACAATCTTACATCTACCACTTACTTATAGCGTACCTATATACTAAATCTATGCTTATAGCTATATTATAACTTGTATTAAGTCGACAATCAAACATGTATTTATTAAATGCATATAACTCTTGGGGTCCCTTTAGAAAAGTAATAGTATTTCTATCAACATAGTGTTCTAACTAAATTTCAATAATAGTGGGTTTCGAACCATAATTCCAAAAAATATACATTAGTAAATTCATACATTTTATTTTCTAGCGCACATAAAGATATTTGAATATAAATAGAACATTTTCTTAAACATTCCAGGGTATATGTAATATTTAGCAAAATATTTTATATAATATTGACTTTGATCTATTGCGATTCTTATTTTTATTTAATAATAATATTTATGACATATTACACTAAAGGGATACAAGTTCTATGAACTTCTACTTTGATAAACATTACATTTATTATACTAACCACGTAGTTAATTATCACATAACTTACACCACAAATCTCACCCTCAAAATAATGTGACATATACGAAAAAGAAATTTTTGGGAAACACGAAATTAATTTTTTTATAAAAAAAAACAAATAAGATCGTGAAATTACTCGTATTTGGCAAGTTTTATTCAAATCTATCTTGTTTGCCACTGTGTAGATGTGGAATATTTTCTTCAAAAAATGGGACCAATACTGAGGCACCCTCTTTCCAACAAAAAAAGAATCATCGAAATCGGACCGGAGTAATCACGTAACATACATACTAAAAAAAAAGTAGTCTTCTAATTGAGAACCTCCTCCTATTTTCAAGTCGGTTAAAAATAATTCAGTACGTATCTAGTGATACGTACGGCCATATAGGCCATTTCATTTATATTATTTTTTTATTAATATTTTCTCATTTCCCGAAATGTTACTATTCGAACTTCGTCACTTTATTATTGAGGGTGTGAAATTAGTAAAACAAAAGCAACAAAATATAAAAATGTACTTTAGTACTTGTAATATACATACAACTCCGACAAAGTTATCATAATACGCTTGGAGAACACTTCTATAGAAAGAATAAATTAAGTATGGGAAAGCTACCATATACCTAGTCTTTTCTATGATTTTTTAAATTTCCACCAAATAAACAAGATACTTATGAACAATATTGAGATTTGGCCACAATATGTTAGTACTGAGTGATAATAAAATACAATTTTATTTCTTCACCAAAGTTCGATTAAATACTCATCCCTATATAAACACAAAAAAACTCTCAGTACCTTGGAATAGTCAGTGAAATCTTAGAGCTTACAATTGGTTCCATCAAAATAGGACACCTATAATAAAGTGAGATAGTATACTTAAGAGTATACTTAAATTTAACAAAGTTTATTGTAACTTTGATTGGAAGTCTCGAAATCATGTTTAATAATCACACCATGCCAAGTTTTAGAAGTAACGAAAAGAGCGCTTTACTGATGTTTGCGCAATTATGGCCAATCGTGTTAAGTACGAATAGACGGTTTTAAACACTCAGATATGGCACTGGCAGATGTAAAGAGTTTTAATTACTAATATTTGAGCCAAATAGGACTAATTTCATGCACATTGTTTCTGTTAAATTTGCATAGCTAAATAATTTAAATTTTTTATAATATTCAAGGTTTTTTGTTATTCAGCAACAAGATTATAATATTGAGTATCAAGTTAAGTAGTATTTACTTCTGTTTCTCCTTTAATGCAGCCCGTTCATTAACATCGATAGTAGCAAGGTTGAGTGAAGCAACAAAACCATGTAGTACAGAGATAGCTGCCTTCACAACTGCTACAGGAAGGGAGATGAGTGCAATCAACTTGAAGAGACCGATGCCCAAAACTGTAAACAGGTTAGATAACATTTAAGTCTTTCGTGGCCTTATAAAGATAATTTGAAAGTTGTTGTGATAAGTGTATGCCATATAATGCCTATCTGTAGAATTTTGTTGCTAGTACATGAATTATATCTTCAATTTGGACTGTTACTTGCATATGAAAAGAGTAGTCTAAACCCAACTTTATACTATTTTGTAACAAAACATTTATTCATGATGTCCATATGTGTATAGAAAATAAATATATTATGATCTTATCATCTTTTATTATGTTGTTATGTTACTAGATTTTTTTTTTAAATATAAGCAGGTGGGTATTTTATTGGTATGAAAATATGCAAAACATATATTTTTTGCGTTGTATCTTTACTGTAGCATGGATATCAAACTAAAAAATAAATAAAAAATACTTACCAGTGGGTCCAGTATAGAAATGCAGTACATAAAGAGCAGCATAGAAAGCCTCATTGCCAGCGCACATAAAGAACAACACATTCTTATTAGTATAATACAAGTGCATTATAGGGTTTTCTGACATATCAATGAATTTGTGAGAGGTCTTCCCTTGAAGAGTCGTAGTATGCAGGTAGAGCCAATGACATGTAATGTCAATTGCCATGGAGATTTGGAACCAGAATGTGTAGTCGGGATAGAAGGTAGCTAGCGTCATCATGAGACAAGCAGTTCCTGCACGGTCAGTCAATTGGTCCAACATTGCACCAAACTTTGTACCTGGAACAAAGTTTTAGCAACACACTTAAAAAGTAATTTGACCACCTTGGTGGCTCAACAATTTCCACTGTGATTGCCGGATGAAGAGGCCCCAGGATCATTTCCTGGCAGGACCAGTATGGAAAATTAACTATTCTGAATTGGGTCTGGTCTGGGAAGTGCCCATGAGTGAATTCCGTTTCTCTGATAAATTTCTTTTCAAACTTGGGAATTCCCTGTATCATGATTGATACAAGGAATTCCCAAGATTGAAACCAGGCACTTGGTGTGGTTTTCTAGCACATTATTAAGTATAAATTGTAACTGAATAAATCTTTTTCATTGACGTTTATTTGCATATTTTAAGCTGTTTAACATTTCAATGGATAAACATAATAGGTTACTGTGTGGTTGTGTAAGTAATTGAATTAGTAAATGGCGATATAGTCGAAGCACTTACTAATACATATGTGAACCACACCACTTCTGAAATCACTTACTTTGATTGAAGTATCTTGCCGCATGACCGTCAAACGCATCGAGGAACGCAGAGGTCACATAGCATGTGCAAGCGAGAATGCAATGCGTTGGCATATAATAAAACGATATTATAGCCAGGATCACCCTACCGAACCCTGAAATATATCATGTAATGTAAACAATTATAATATAAAAACACTGCGTAAGTTCTTCTTTTGGTAGCTGAGTGATACTTACCAATGATGTTGGGAACGAAAAGAAAAATGTTTTCCCCCATCGCAGGTTCCTTTTCTAATCAACAAATATAATAAATCGATTAATGAAACGGGAAAATCCGAGGAACGACGTATTCACCGTCTCGCCTAACTTTCTGAATGAAATAAAATGTCAAAACATCATAGACAATCTCACGAGTTACTCACGCATTAGGGCGCGTTACACTAAGTACCAAATAGGGCGCGTTTCCACTATGTCATGACGACAGATAGTCGTGCAGTTTACAGTATATCGTGGCTTGCATATTTAAATGAAGTTGTTCATGTAATTATAGTACGACACGATTAACTGTCGTTCAAGATTTTTTTGTCATTACAGCGACAAACTGTCGTCACAATAACAGCTAGAACGACAGTCGTCGGAAAAAGATGTTCCACATACATAGATGCATTATAATGCTGATGCAGCTGATGATGCTTATACAGGGTGTAACAGAAAGGTGTGGTCATATTTGAAGGTCGGATTCAGCTAATGGTATGAAACTAGTTAGCAAAGTTGTTTTAGTACACACTACGTTATTTATGGAAATTTCGCCATGAACAGTTTCGATCAGCTGATGTCATTTAACGAAAATAAATAGTCACATCACATCTCTATTGAGTATCATAATACAACCAAATTACGTAACTTGAAAAAATTGTGAAATTCAGGCATGTTATTGTAAATGATAAAGTACTTAATGCCATATTCTTATTACTATGTTATAATTTACTAAATTTATTATTATTTTATTCATGTAATATGCGTGTGAACATTTAATGAAAAATAAATATTATCGATTACTTTGCCAAAATACACTACTTCATAATAAAACTATTATTTAAAACTTAGTACATAATAACGTAATATGGTTTCGTTAACTTCATATCTTCAAACATACAAAATACACAAATTTCCATTTAATATCCATTAATAAAACTAATGTCCTCTAAAAAACACATATTTAAAGTTATCTCTTTTCTTTTTACCATATCATATGTAATAATACGCATTCATCTATTGTATTTTAATGAATGAAATTTGTCTCTTTCTATCCGCCGGTACTGTTCTAACGCATGGCGGCTAGAGAATCAGTCGGTATGTTTCTTCTAATGCATGACGCAATATGACGCAATCATCCGACTAATACTTCGCACCCTTACAATGAAAGTGACCCAAATCAAAAAATTTAAAAATGAGTTTATACCGTAAAACCATCTTAAAAAAATATTTTGTTACATTAGTCACACTGTGGTGAAGATGAAATTGTGCAATTAAAGCTCGAATAGCACTGATTCATAAAGGTCCCTTTCATTTTGTTCTTTCAGTTTAAAAATTCTACTCCCGCGTCGAGATATTAACGCCGCATTTATTGTTGAATCTGCATTTGCAAAGACAACACGCTGACTGACTTTTTTGTTTCGTGGACTTTCTTCTTTTTTAATTGTGAAATAGGGATCACAAAACAATATAAAGGGTTATGACATCTTGCTTAGCTGATGAACATTAAAAAGACTTAATTCTTAATACGTTAAATGATAACAAAAAATCGTTAAAAAAAGACCTATCGGCGACTAGTTTTTGTAAATTATGTTTTTAAATTGTTGAACATTAAAATGATCAGAAACAATTTTCAGTTGTAAAGTTCCATTTTTCCTCATTATTTTCAAAGACTAATAAGGCCATCACCTTTAGTACTTCAAGAGTAATAAATAAAATAATATGAAAATGTCACAACTTGAATCTTATTTTGCGTATTCCCAAAAAGATGAAATTTTGTATTGGGACACTTTCATCGTAAAGGTGCAACCTGAAGGTCGGCAAACGTCAAGAAATTAGTTTTGATCGTTGACCACGAATTAATTATTATAATTTTCATCACTTGCTTGGAAATGAAAATATCGTGAGAAAACTTGGATTTCGGAGATAATTGCCGAAATCTTCAAAGATGCGAAAATGTCAAGTCTCCAACTAGTACTTACTATGCAAGTGTAGTGGACTAAACCTTATGCAAAAATTAGTACTTTACTAACTTACATACGTCTATTGCTGAGCACACGTTTCTAACAACAGGTTTACGCTTAATTTGACTTATCTACACACGACAACTTTCTGTGTATGGGTTTATTACATGGTGAAATTAAAAATAATTAACATCCGTTGAACCTATTAAGGTTCTTACTTCCTAATAATATCTACTCATCTAAAGAAATATTTTAGAATAGTTTAAATTAGCAATAGTGTAAAACCATAAAAAATCTTACCTAAATAAACAAAGTATCAAGATTAGTCGCCTTGCGTACGCGATACGTAGTCGTAGCGAAGTCGCAAGCCTTTGGCGGCAACTTTAGCGGCAAAAATATCACCTTTGATTTTCGCCGCCAGCATTTGATTTTATACATCGTGATGTGGAGTAGTGGTTAATGTTAGACTCGTTTCGGAGGTCGTGGATTCGATTCTCATAGTTGACTGGCTCTATGGTGTAGTTGTTAGAGCGTTAGGTTTTCTTTTTGGATGTCATAGATTTGATTCCCATAGTCGACTGCCTCCATAGTCTAGTGGTTAGAGCGTTAGGCTTTCTTTTCGTAAGTCGTGGATTTGATTCCCATAGTCGACTGCCTCTATGGTGTAGTGGTTAGAGTGTTAGGCTTTCGTTTCGGCGGTCGTGGATTTGATTCCCATAGTCGACTGCCTCCATGGTGTAGTGGTTAGTGTTAGGCTTTGTTTTCGGAGGTCGTGGATTTGATTCCTATAGTCGATTGCCTCCATGGTGTAGTGGTTAGAGTGTTAGGCTTTCGTTTCGGAGGTCGTGGATTTGATTCCTATAGTCGACTGCCTCCATGGTGTAGTGGTTAGTGTGTTAGGCTTTCGTTTCGGACGTCGTGGGTTTCCGATGGGTGACTGCCTCCTTAGTGCAGTATATCCGTAATCACCCAGTCAGTTCTTGCGTTGTGTGGAAGTGGTACGGGTGAACAAAGGCGTATGCAGTGCAACGTTGAAGGTCGTAGATACGTAGGGTATAGGTATTCGTTTAATGTGTATGTAATGATGTAATTTGTATCATGAGAAGGGTCTTATTTTAAAAGGATGGTAATAATTTTAATTTCATCCTGTATGTACATTATGAAAACGTTACCCTATATTCCAAAATTTGCGTTTCAGTCGGCGTCCTTTGATGTGCCGCCGCCGCTGAGGCAGAGGCACTATTTTTTTATTTTTTGTAACAGTCTGTAATTGCCGTTTGCGTTGTGAGGACTAAATAGGTGTCATCGTTTTGTTTGTGTCTCGTTTTTGTGTTTATTTAAACTATGTCACGCTTAAGCAATAGTGATTACTATGAGATGATGTTGTGCGTAGGCGCAGCCGATGGGAGCTTACGCCAGGCTCGCCAAATTTATTGGGCAAAGTTTGTTGATGGCGTCCCAGAAAATCGACGTCGACCATTTCCTACTCTGAAATGCTTCAGGAAGATGGTTATGAGACTTCATAATAGTGGATCGTTCCGTGGTTCCAGTTCTGAAGGCCGGCCGAGTTCACGAGACCCAGAATTCGAGGCAGATGTTTTGGAACATTTTCTCGGCAATCCAAAGACAAGTACTCGTCGTGCTGCGGCAGCCTTTGGTGGTGTGAACCATATGAGTGTGTGGCGTGTGCTACGGGATGATGGCCAGCACCCATACCATTTTCAAAGAACGCAGGAGCTGTTACAAGCGGACTATGATCCACGTTCCGTTACGTTTACGACCGCGACCAGATTGGGAGGTCTCCCGACTTCGCTTCGTCGGTACTGTGGACAGACGAGGCGTCATTTACGCGTGCGGGCATTATCAATATGCATAATGAACATTTTTGGACTCATTTGAATCCCCGCGTATCAAGGGAATCAAATTTTTAACACCAGTGGCGGATTAACGTGTGGTCTGGTATAATAGGTTGTGCCGTCATCGGTCCAGTGTTTTTGCCGGCAAGTCTGAATGGGGCCAATTATTTAAGATTCCTAACAGAAGACTTGGATGACGTTCTGATGGCCCTGCCAGTGACACAATACGTGAGACTCGTGATGGAACACAGGATGACTTTCCAGCACGATGGACCACCCGCACATTTTGCTCGAAATGTACGTTCCCATCTGAACGACCGTTTCCCGCAGTGGATTGGGCGGGGAGGTCCTGTACCCTGGCCAGCGCGGTCCCCAGACTTGACACCGCTCGATTTTTTTTATGGGATCATATAAAAAATATTGTTTATGCGGAGTCCTGTGAAAGCGCAGAAGAAATGAGGCAGCGGATCGAAATGGCATTTAGTCAAATCACTCGGCAGATGCTTCAAAGAGTAGAGCAGTCTCTGTACCGACACACGGACATATGCATATTGCATGGAGGTCGGCATTTTGAACCTTACCTGTAAATGTGTGAGATGTGCCAGCAGTGCGTGCAGTGATTGTGCTTATTATTCAAAATTATCGTAAACAAGTCAATATTTCGTACATTGTACAATTACAATTCGTAGGAAATTCATTAAAACGTGTATGAATTGAACAGTAGGTAAGTACCAATTAAAAAAGTATCCACTATTGTAAAATTGTCGTAAATAAATGTATTAATACTAAACTATGTAAAATGTGTATACGATGAAGGCGTGCGTAACTACGGGCTTAATAAGTAAATAAATATTCTTTAAATTGTATGTAAATAATACGTACGCGTACCTGGGTATGGCATAAAATAATATTGTAAGAAATGATTCGATTTTTCTAGGTATTTAAAGATTTTGTTACTTAATATTAACGTATTATCAACATATTCAAATCATGTTTTTACAATGGCATTTCAATTGTAGTCAGCTGTTCTTTCGCCCCGCCTTGCGGCCGCCCAGGTTTCATGAATGAATTTGTGAAGTCGTAGTAACGTAACTAGCAATAGAGTTGTGACGCAGTGGTTGTTTCGGACAATCACTATTTATACAAACATAATTAAACTTATATCAACATTAAAAGTCACTTATTTTTATTTGATATTTTGCACACAGGGTCTAAATCAAGTGTACATTTGGGTCCTTTAATATGACCACACCTTTCTGTTACACCCGGTATATAATGACGATGATGCTGATGCTGCTGTTGGTGCTTTGATGCTAATGATGCTGATGGTGCTTATAGTACCGATGATGCTGATAGTTCTAATGATTCTGATGGTGCTTATGATGCTGATGATGTTGATTATGCTAAAGGTACTGATGATGCTGGTGCTGCTGATTTGATGATAGTGCTGATGACGCTGATGATGACCGATAACCAGGCATGACTTCGATATTGTCATCAGCAACATCAGAACCATCAGCACAATGAGAATTACTAGCGCTATCATCATCATCATCATCAGCACCTTTAGCATAATCATCATCAGCACTATCAGAACCATCTGCAACATCAGCATCATCAGCATTATACAGTGTTTAGATTTTCATTCTCGTGACGGACTAGAATAGAATTATGTGGAATGTCTGCGTGACGTAGACGCAGTACGGGAAGCAAGGTCGACTGCTCTACCAATCGACGATATGACACTTCCTCGCTGTCGCTACTCGCACCCCACCACCAAATACTCCTGCGTTTCTTTCTGAGCATTTAAGGTCATTGTTCAAAATGTTTGCAAGTGCCGTGCAAGTCAATGACCTTTGGATCAAATATGTTTACCGCTATGAAATAAAAAATTGGAATTTACGAAGTTTTTTCCGATTTGTTTTTTCAGTGATTTGGGTTCAATTTCGGACTGAATGACCTCTGTAAATATGGCGAAAATGCAAATCAACATATTGTATATAAGCATCATTAGCTGCATCAGCAGTTACTATTGTTCTCACGTTTTATTTATCGTTGTCACGATAAATTGTCGTCACGGTCTAGTGGAAACAGCTAGACACGACAGTCGTTCAACGATAAAATAAACATCCACGATAGATAGTCGTGAAATGGGAACAGACTAGACATGACAGTCATCCAACAATAAATAAAATGTTACGACATAGTGGGAACGGGCCCTTATACGACAGTGGGCCCATAAACAAATTTGATGGATAAATTGTTATTTTTGACGAAAGTATCTTTTTCTTCTTTTGTATACAAAAAACAACAAAGACAAAATATCTATAACATAGACAGTTGGTCCAGTTGATGAATATTTTGACTTGTTAAGGTGAATTTACACTGCATAAATTCAGGCATATGATCTTGTGTTGATCAATCAGGACCGGCGACGACAACTCTTGTTTGGTTAACTCAAGATTATTGCCAGAATTTGTGTATTGTGAATCCACCTTTATTATTATATATTAGTATTATTCTACTAGTATTGAATTTAAAGCCAACCAGTTTAAAAAGATAAGAAAGTATAGAGAAACTCAGAATAGCTTAAACTAAAATTATATTGTTTATAACGTATCTTAAATAGTGGCTGTATTTATTTTAATAAATTTAGGACACTATTAGAGAGAGAAATGAAATATACGAATCTTCCTCTTTATTGATAGTAACACTCTACAGCACAATTTTTTTAACCAGTTCATATAGTACCACAACAACGTCGCCTTGCAATTTTTGCATACAATTTTGTTGGCGTTTGTTGCCACTTGATGGCGTATGCGTAGTCGTTGAAAATGTTGGTCGGAATCCGAACCTGTCGAAAATGATGAATTCGGTTTTGCAAATTATTAGAACTTTAGTAATGTTGTAGTTAAATTACATAAACATGAAGATATAATAGCTAGGTTGTGATAAATATTATTTTCAACGGGGTGGAGAGTGTTTTCGGTGTGTAAAAGTCATAAGACTTGTGTCATCTGACTTCTACCTTCAAGATGGCTCCTCCGCCGGAGTATGATAAGGAACCGAAAGCCCCGGATAAAAGTGTCATAAGCATTTCCTGTGAAGAAACGAAGGCGCTACACAATCTAGCAAACGACCAGCAAACCAATTCGGACAATAAACCTGAGAAAACGGTGGGCAGTAGCGAAGTGGAGGTAAGTTGACCTCTGTTGCCATTTGTGCGATTTGGAGGCTATATTAGTAATTAACAAATGATTAGACGACTTTTTCGCAGTCTGTAGTTCGTTCGCACGCTAATTGTTGTTACGAAATGTTGTATATTAACGATTTGGCGATACCGGACACGCTGTGTCCACAAGTAGGCAGGTGAAAATGGCGAAGGATAGATGTCAAAAATAATGTACAATACGGCTCGTGCAGATAAGGAACGTGAGTTCACACGCCGTTCTGCATATATTACTGTGTTTCCGACTTGGTCAATCAATGTTTCGAGCGGTCTTGAGTTCATCAGACTAGAATTTATGTGATGAAAAACAATATTCGGCGAACCATTTAAGAATTGCATGTGGGTGCATTTATGCCTATTTCTTTGATTGTACAGACTACATCGTATTTTACTTGTGTTAAGCATTGAACTGGATATAAAACACAAGTTCCTGGTGCATGGCTTGTGCCCATTGTTACTTTCACAGTATCATATGGCCTCTACATTGTGGTCATCTCAAATTTCCTTGTCTACATACTATCATAATCTACCCTCTTTTTATTAATATGTACACTTTATCAATAGACAGCTAAATTAAGATAGCTACAACAGTTATTAATTCTATTTGTATCTATTCTATTCATTTGAACCATTATTGTATGTACTAGTAGTTATTTATTTACATTTCTCATTTAAAATTAATATTTGTGTAATCATGCCCTTAGTAAAATTCGTACTTGCACCATATCAAAGTAATTTCTTAGGTTTACCAGTAAATTTTCAAAAATAATATCAATATATAGCATACAGCAGGGGTACTTAAAATAATTACTAAGCTATTGCATATTTTACATTGGTTAATTCATCAACAATTGGAGACAATGCATTGCCCTAGAACTTCATGAATAATTTGTTTACTTTTATGTTAAATGAGTATAACAGCCAACCTTGCTTTGTGTTGATAGAAAGTTATTTTTACTCAACCAATATAATATTATGATGTCCCAATGTATGCCTCCAGTATCTTCTAAGGAAAAATTTTGGCTATATATACTCCACTATATTCACTCATTGAAGACTTCAAGAATCTTTTGCAGATTTATATTATTTGTGATTACAGGTTGCTTTGTGATATTTTTTTTCTCTATCAAGGCAAGGGATAAAATTTGCAGTTAGGTTTATTCAAATTTTGAATGTAAATATGCTGTCAAAATTATTTGAAGTCTCGATGCCAGTCCTTGCCAGGAATCATACTTCGACGGGCATGGAGGACAAATATTTTCTCAGCTAGGTCATTACAATTATTGTTGCATTGCAAGAAACGTAAATTTCAATGTTGGTAAATGTAGGAAATACTTAATAAAATTAGTTTAAATTAGTCCTTACACTGCATTGGGAAATTGTGATGGACTATGATAGTCTGGTAGATATCCATGTGCAGCAGGATATGTATGTGTATCTTGGTGAATCTATTGTAATACTCTGAATATTTTGTTAGTGTGTGTTTTTGAGTTAAAGCTCTTAATAAGACTTGTAAACACCAAATAAATAGAGATATTGGCACTGCAACTGCTATGGACAGGCATGTAGCTTACCATCAGGTGCACAACTTGTTTGTCATGTCACTTAATATTATAAAAAAAAGTATTAAAGTAAGGTAAAAAACTAAGATACGAACAATAAGAACAAAAGCTACATCAGTAATCAGATTTTAACACTGCAGATTTAAAAAAAACTACTTTCTTCTTTTCAGTAGCCAGTTATGCTATCCTTCACATATTTAACTTATTGAGTTTTCTATTATTTATGGTTACAATTGTCACACCACAATGAAACGTAAAAAACTACACTAAGTTATACTGCCATCCAAAAGTTTGAATGTAGAAGTATCATAGTCTAATTTGCCAGCTCTATAGCCATGTTACACCTTAAAAAAACAAACAATTCATTTCTGCTGCAGGAGCTGACACTGCTCTAATTATTATCAACATTCAAACAGAAATGCATGCAGAGGCTACTTGACAAGCAATCCTGGTTGTTTTCTCAAACTTGTATCTTAAAAGTAACCGAAATGCAAACATTGCATTGTTTAAACTTAGAATAATAACGCATAGAAACCTAGTCCGCACATGCTAAGTGAGGCAAATTTAAGCGCTCCCAATGGGCCTACACGAGTGGGCGGGCCTTCAGTGCTCAAGGTCAACTTGCACCGCGAACAAATCAAGAATTTTAGCTAAAAATGACGAAATGTGCGGTAAATGAGTGTAAAAATACGCCAGACAAACATAAAATAGATACTAACATCACATTCCATAAGGAAGTAATGCGTTTCAACTTGTATTTTTATATAAATATTCACTAAAACCGAAAATTAACCAACTACTAAAACTAGCCTACATGAATTTGATTTTTGCCTCACTTGTGACAGTTCGTTTGATGTGAAACTATCATTCTATGCGTTATTATTCTAAGTGTTTAAATATTCAAATATTTTTTGGGCTGATTTCACATCACATTTCTTTCATATTCACACACTGGCTTTTACCTGTTCTTAAAGTAATGCATCCATATTAACATCCTTGATAAGAAATTTAAAATAAAAAGAAGGCTTTGCCATCTCCTGAATAATCACTCACATCGAATGGCACATAATGCATACTTGTTGTTCTATTTGCGAATGGTTTGGAATTTAAACTCTTTTTAAATTATTATAATTTTTACTGACCATTCAGGGCTATGGCAGAACATGAGAGAGGACAATAAATAAAATGCTTAGTTCTCTGTAGCTGAATCAGTTTTTAATTTGATTTTTTTTTCTTGTATGTGTGTGCATTTCATGTTAAATAAATTAGTTTTTTTTAATTATTTTATTTGCGATCGGCCACCAAGCCACAAGCGAATCTAGGAATGACGTAGGAACTGGATAAACTGGTTTTAGTTTAATAATAAAGTCCGGTTTAATAATAAACTGGTTTTAATTTAATAAAAAAGTAAAAAGGTTATTTAGAACATTGCAATAAAAATTAAATTTACTGTTGTGTAAAAATATAATGAGAAACACTCATTCTTCACTGTGATAATTTGTATAAAAGTGTATATTGTAATATAAATTCTTCATACTAATTAAGGTTTTGGTGGTGACTTAATTGATGTTGACATTGTATGATTTTCACAGCTTAATTAAGGTTACAGTTTTTCATTCTTTTGTTCTTTTGAAAGTGAAGTAGAAGTAGAAAGTGAGTTGTCATGTCCATTTTTTTGTACTAAATTTCTATAGAACAATTTATCTAGAGAGTTGTATGTCCATCTGTACAATATTTCAGGGGAAGTTGTCTTCTACTGTGGGCAGTCTGGTCAGAACTGTCCTCGTCGTGTTTTGTCCAAAAGAAAGACAATCTCATTTGGAATGTCTGTCAGTCTAGTTATTACGTCTTTGTGGCTAGTCATGGAACCTGGACGCGACAAGAGTGATAAAATCGCCGCAAAATATAACTCATATCAGTTATATCAGGACCCATGTCATCGCAGTTGTGTGTTGGATAGTGTCAATGGCAAGCATTTGTATGTAATGGCAGGCCATCGAGGTACTATTCAAATGCAATTGAATTTATTTGGTATTGTTCTTTTTTTCATAATATCAAGTGACAGGGCGGACAAGTCGTGCGCCTGATGGTAAGCTACACGCCTGTCCATAACAGTTGCAGTGGCATTCAGAGCTTTAAATCGCAAAAATCTGAGGGGCACTGCCACTGCGCCCGTCACACCGAGGCATAAGTTAACAAGTCTCATGTGCCATAATTTCACCAGCACACTTACCCTTCCAAACCGGAACACAATAATGCTGACATTACTGCTTGGCGGCAGAATTAGGTAAGGTGGCAGTACTTCCCTGGACAAACTCTTTCACAAGAAGCTCTACTGCCTTTTGCTTTCAATGGCGTGTTTACGAATTCCTTAACGTTTCTTTCGATGGATTCGTGCCATCGAACTGCTATTAATGTACAGTAGAAAAAACATCGGTGTTTCCTTGCTGATTAAACTAAAATATGCTATTAAATTATATTAATTAGTAACATAGTAGTAGTAGCATAGTAATTTATAATAATAATTTTAGTAGGGCAACATCGATCGTTAGAATGAATGCCATCACTGCCATTCGACTTACACTCTAATGAGACTCAACTGCCATTGCAACTAGAATTTAGCAGAATAACAAATGTTATCATAATTACAATGTAAATCTCAGTGGATTCTCAATGGAAGTGATTTGAAGAAAATTAACAGACTTCCCTGATCTAATCCTTTCCAAGTAAGTCATAAGTTGCCTCATTAATAACATTTTTATAAAATTAATAACATTTTTGCCTCATTAATAACATTTTTATAAAAAAATACCGACCTCAAAAGTTCGTGGAATTACATCTATTTGCCAAAATTGAAATCGGTTACCGGAAAGTGCGCGAAACCGGATTCATCCCTTAGTTTGCCACCCTTATGGGTGGAATATTTCCTTTAAATTTAAATGGGACCAATACTGAGGCCTCTTTCCAACAAAAAAAGAATCATCAAAATCGGTTCACAAATTAGTTACTCGTAGTTATCACGTAACATACATAAATATAAAAAGAAAACAGGCGAATTGAACCTCGAATTCGATTGGAACCTCATCCTTTTTTTTGAGGTCGGTAAAAATAAGAGAATTTGCCACGTCACCACGCTTTGCGATCACAGGTGGGCTGCAAACTAGGCTCGACTCCAATTGCCAGTGCTCTTCAGCGTCAAGCGTGCTTATGATTGCCCAATGGAAACAGACGCTTTGCTAGTGTCTTCGAGCAATTAGGGTATTGTATGTATAGGGCGATACTGCTGCCCGTCTCCTAAATTCATCCTTCATATCCCAAATAGATATACGATGTCGTGTAGTATACAGCAACACGACATAAAGTGTACAGATGTGCTGAACTTGGTGGAACTGGCAGATGTTGCGAGATCAAAGGCCATTCATTCAGCACACGAATTCGAAACTTCTCTATTAGGATTGGCAGAATGTTAAAAAGCTTTTATTGACATTAGTACCTATTGTGACGTTTAAGGCAAGATTTGTGTTCTTTTGTGTAGTCTATCTTGCTATTTAAATAGCCGACACAAGGATCATTTTTCAAAACACGATGCGATCAAGTATTCAAACCCTTTTTCTATAATTCGATTTGGCACCGCATTTGGGTCAACTCGTATGCATATCGACCGCATAAATCATGTTTGCGTTGTTATCAGGTTTATTGAAGATCGTGTTTTATCTTAAATGTAAATAACATTTCGTGTCAAACTATTAATTTGATCCAATGTTGTATTCTCGTCAGGGAGTCACCACATTTATCAACGTGAAGCCGATCAGAAAAATGTTTTATGTCCATATAAACGCGCAATTTCTTTTCGTTCTTATTGAGTGGACCTTTTTCGAACTGGCTTAAAGTGCTTTTCCACTGGCGAGGAGAGACGAGACGAGGCGATGCGAGAATTGAAATCTCGCCGACCTATTTCCACCAAAAATTGCCATCGCGAGCTCGCGCAAGCACGCACGGTCTCGCGCCAGCACTCGCGAGCTCGCGCTATGGTTATGGGTAGTGAAGACACAGTGCTTTTCAATTCGTCTAGCGATAAACACGCGGCTAAAGTAGGTACCATGTCCCGCAAATTCTTATTATTAAATATGTTAACGGAAGAAGAATCAAATGAAGACACTGTAAGAAGAAATAATCATGTTGTATAATATAAGCTGTTTTTACTCTCTAAGATATAATAAATAAATAAATATAAATAAAAAGAACTTTTTCGAAAATAACTTATTTTATAATCTTTTATCCCAGGCCAAATATTACGAACTAGCAAAATACACATCAAAAGTTTACAATATATTTTTGAAAACGATGCTATGTTTCAAAAGTGGTTAAAGTCACATTCCTAATCGTGTACATTTTAATGCAATTATAAATATATAATATGCATTGTATAAATATTTACGAAATTGATATGGATACATGTGTGACACCAGTACTATATATTTTTCATTGAATGTAGTTTGTTTATTTTTCTCTGAAATAAAAGTATACCTTTTTTATAATGGTGTCGTGAATACATATTTTTGAATGTTTTCAAAAACTAAAAAAAAATAAAACTCAAGGTACATTTTTTGAAATATCTAATATTTACATAATTTCGAAAATGTGTGAACGTTTACATTTTAATGCACGCGACTGTATTGGGATACAGTCGCGTGCTCGCGATATCGTACGAGACATCGTGAATTGTGTTTCCATTGCAGAGTTAATAAAGAGTCTATGTAGGCAGCAATACGGTTCAATGTTACATCAATAAATATTTCAAATCTCGTCTCGCTCATTCTCGTCAATCCCGACCATTTCCACCGAAGATGCGCTGGGAGAGAATTGATATTTGCCGTACAAATTTTAAAAATCGTCTCGCCCCGTCTCGTCACGCCTCGCCGGTGGAAATACACCCTTAAGCCGATTCCGCGTTCATAAGTGTAGTGACTCCCGTTTAGCGTACTTAAACATTGTGCAAAATTCATATACATTCGTACAAATGATGTCAAACGTTACCATCAAAATTACAATTCAAAATATATGCCAAATACAGAAGTAGACGAATCTTTTGTCCAAATATGGTCCCATGTCCATGTACGACAAACGACATAAATATTATGTTAGTTGACCCGTAGATCGTTCGTGGAAACCAACAAGCCGTACTGATTGATGTATGAATGCTTTACATCTTAAAGCCACAATAATTCCTTGCACAGATTGCAAAATACTCAGGTCCTAGGTGACATGACATGAGTGACAGCTATAATGAAGGTGGGTTATCTCCTATGCAAGTCTAGGAAAGATGTGTGGTTGTCCTAACCAGATTTTTAAAAATCCAGAATGCACACGTAACTTTTGCTGTAGAATGCGTGCTGATTAGATACTTGTAAAATTCATTGGTTGTGGTTTTCAGAGGTTCATTTGAATCAAGAATTAGCCACAGCTTCTTCCCTTCTGCCTCGAATTTGACCTGGCAACACCGCTTATAGCAACACACACAGCTGTCGTAATAACGCGCTACACGGCAACGTGACAACTGAAATTCTGCTGATAAAATTGCTTAAATCTGTTTGTTTTTCCCCATAAAGTTACTACCCTGCAACTTTGCCGCGCCGCAATCAGAGTAGACAGGGGCCACATAATCAGCTTTGGTGAACATCGTTGCGGTGTCAAATTACAGTGTCGTCGTCGTCGTTGAGCATTGGTATTCGATCGCTTTACTCGACTACGTTCATTAACTTCGTCCTCGTTCTAACAAAGATAGTACAAATGTCTACCAAATAATGTGATGTTAGATAGTGTGGCAGACCGCGACCTGCACCTGAAAAAGAATTTAAAACGAATTATGATTAATAATGTAATTTAAACTAAATACTGATAATGAATGCCCACAATCAATCATCCAGAGATGATTTTGTTACCTATAATATGCTTGTTTTGATGGTACGTCCTTCGTATCTTTTACTAATTTCGTTTATTTCCGTCCTTTATTTATTTATTGTCTAGTATTTAACAAAATGCTTTCATAGATTTCTCACAGATGGCGATACGGTAAAATATGTCGTTAAAACCAAAAACAAAGATCCGACAACAAGCACATAGAAAAATTCATGAGGTATGCGGGTTCGTTTCGCGGCTGAGTTGCCATAGCGTCTGACACGGTTTGCTAGGAGAAGTCGGCTCGAATCCGGCCGGATGAAAGGATTTTTTCGATCTTTGTATTAATAATTAAATATTACAAACTAGTGGCGTGATTTTACAAAAAAATAATTGAATATTATGGTGGTGAAACAGCCTGACGTTCAATAAAAACATATTTATTATCTGTTTTGTGTTTTTCAATCGTTATCCTAACAAGTTAAAAAAGTTTTCATTAAAATGTAATGAACTATTTGACAATGTAAGTCAGCGTAAGTAATTGTAATTTCGTTGTGATCTATATGATCAAAAGACGACAGTGGCGTGTTGTAAACTTACACCGCTGGCGGTACAGGCGGATGACGCCCCGGCGCGCCGACCACATGACGACACGCGAAGCCGCGGACGGCGCGCGCGCATTGTGCTCGTCGCGGTCCCATTCGAGTGCTTTCACACCGCCTAACACATGGCTTTTGTATCCTGTTTTTACAATGTCAAATCAAAAATGCCTGCTCGATAATGCGTAAAGCCCTCGAAATACGATCATTATACATATACCGCCATGCGTTTCACGGGGCTGCTCTAACCTTTTGAAGTAATGAATCCATCGATTTGCACTAAAACGTGTACTTTCTATCAGTAAAACCTTTCGAGTAATTTCATTTAGAAAATAGATTCCTCAAGGTGATGTACCTCGTCACATTCACCATTTTTTGATGTCATTTATTTTATCAGATATGTATATTATAGATTCTTCATTATTCAAATTGTTATTGGTATTTTGAAAAAATCGAGTAAATTTCACTTGCTTGAATAAGGTTACGTTTAAATAATTAATAGACTCACGTGTTACTTTTCATCTTACTTCCATTTTTAGAGGCTATATTTCGTAATGCAAATGCATGTATGTATCAAACTCGGTACTTTAATATATGGTTAATGGTAGCTTTTAACCACAAGTGAACTAATTTATTTTGAGTCAAAAGAAGGATGGCTACATCCCGTGTATTTTGTAACCCAGTGTTTTTGACGACGTCCATTAAATTAACCTATCAATACTTGTGATTCATTATCAAAGCATCAAAAACAGCTAATTGAGTACTGCCTGTAGAAGCTGGGGGTTATAAACATGATATAGGTTATGTTTATAACATTGTCGTGTATTTGGCTTCAGATGTTCGTTCGTAGTAGCAGAAATCAACAAGTTTTCAGTTTGTTCCTAAAAATAATAAAGAACTTGCTGAATATTCCTAAATCTGCCAAACTCTGCCACATTGACAATGAAAATTAGTAAAAATTAAATCTGCCCAAATGGTCACACTGTTCTCAATCTCAAAGTGACATTCGCACTGGACCTTTTGGAGGGAAAAGTGTCGTTTTTATTTTGACTTTCAATTATTTTGTGAAATCTAGTTTAAAGTGGAATAGGATAATGCTATTGTGCCTTAATCGAAGATTAAAACGCCAAATTTATACGGAACTCGAACTAAAAAACCCGTATCGGCCCGTTCTAAGGAATCCCGAGTCAATCCAAGCACGCCGCCTCAAATTGCCTATATACAGTGGCGGACACATAATTAAAGACACTTAGAGAATATTATTTTTTCAAAGTTTACTTATCCTATATTTTTTTATTATAATGCAATAGGAGCTTGCAATATTATTTAAATTATTCTAACGGGTATCGTGAAATGTTTGAAATGAAATAAAGAGAACGAAGATGTCGTATTTTAAATTTTTATTAAGTTTCTTTAATTACACCGTTATAAACTAATACAAAAGCTTGGCCAACTAATTAAAGACACACAAATCATGTAACTGCAAAAAAAATATTACAAATGTTAAAACGAATTTGAGTATAAAATTAGTTTCAGATGTATAATAAGAAAATAAAAGCACGTTGTTAATATTTTGTCGCATGTCCTTTAGCAGCAATGACGGCCCGACACCGCCTCGGCATAGAAGCAATCAAATTATTGCAAGTTTCAATCGAAATCTGTTCCCATGCCTCTTTAAATGCCGTGTATAGTTGATGCACGTTACTTGTACGTTTTTTTGCAACCATTTTCTTCACACGGGACCACAAGTTTTCGATCAGGTTAATGTCAGGACTATACGGTGGCCAGTCCAAAACTGTTACTGATTGGCTTCTAAGAAATTCTTTGACCACTGCTGAAGTGTGTTTGGGATCATTATCATGTTGAAAAGTCCATATCACCGGCAAATGATCCTCGGCATAAGGTAACATGGTGTTTTCTAAAATATTTTTATATTGAAATTTATCCATGTTACCTTCTATTTTTTTAATAGGTCCCACACCGTGACCAGAAAAACATCCCCAAACTTTGATATTACCCCCTCCATGTTTAACAGTTTTTTTTGTGTATTTTGGATCCATTTCTTTTTTTGAAGGACGCCTCACGTAAACTTTTCCATCAGAGTTAACCATATTTATTTTAGTTTCGTCAGAAAAAAGCACATTTTTCCACTGTCGCTCTGTCCAATGTGCATATTTTTTGGCAAACAGCAATCTGGTTTTGATGTTTTCTTTCTTCAAAAGGGGTACCTTCCGAGAAATTCTTCCAAACAAGTTTGCCTCACATAATCGCCTTCTCACCGTTCTTGCAGACACTCTAGATTTCTCTGCACCAGATACTTCCAAGCGAATGACTTCTGATCCTTTGAAAGGGTCTTTTTTAGCCAACAATTCTATTCTTGTGTCTTCTCGCTGGGTTGTTTTTCGCGGTGTAGGTTTCCTAGGCACATTTTCCGTAGTGTTAAATTTCTTAAAATGCCGGATAGCGTTCATTACCATATCTTTCGAGCATCGCAAGTGTTCTGCAATTTTCCTATATGACCACCATTTTTCATAAAAAATCAGAATTATCTTCCTTGTGGAAGGATCGCAACTTTTGCTTTTTCCCATAATATTTCAATTTAAATTTCACAATAAACTTAGAGCACGGCTAAAACTGAGTGAGATTTTGCGTATCACGAAAATTCGCTCAATATTAGAAAAAATCAGTGCTCTCTTTTATTTTTTATTTCAAGTTTAGAACACGAAATACGCACTGTCTTTAATTAGATGGCCAGCAGCTAATGTATCGAAAAAGTTTGAATGATATTTGAAACAGGAACTATGTAAACTCTTTTTAGTTAAACTTTGATACTGTTCTCATTTTAAAAAATATATGATGTCAGTGTATGTAAAATGACTATTAAAATGGAATTGATACCTATCTTGGGTCTCTAAATATCATTTAATTTGTTGTTTGTGGTCAACATCAAGGGTGTCTTTAATTATGTGACCACCACTGTATATCTCATAAATATATGAGAGTGAGTGACATTGTATATAGATTTTGTTTTGCCAGTTGATAAATTACATATACCTACTACTGGGATTTTTTTTATCATACCAAGCGGCGATACGAACAAGTCGTGTGCCTGGTGGTAAGCGACACGCCTATCCATAACAGTTGCAGTGCCACTCAGAGCTTTTAATCGCAAAGATCTTAGGGGCACTGCCACTGTGCCCGTCACACTAAAACATAAAGTCCCATGTGCCTGTAATTTCACCAATAAATGACCCGTTTACTAAAAATATCGAAAGGTCAAAGGTCATAATAACAAAAAAATTCTTAGTGAGACACTAAAGGCGCCAGTATTTATAGACCAATGTCCTTGTCGAAACTTTTTTCCTCAAACACCCTATTTTAACGCAGATTGATTTTGAATAATTAAATCAGCCCACGTTGAATCTTTCAAACCGTTGATGGACGTATTTTCGTTAGCATAATTTCACCTAAGTAGTATTTCTAAAGGCTTTTTATAATGAAGCGCTAAATTTCGTTTGGAATGAACCAATTAATTCCTGTAAAACCAAGGTACAAAATTAATATAAATGTGACTCGTTTATGACCTTTCACTTTTATCCCTGATCTATGGAGTGTAAGACTGATCTTTATTGTTGTCAACAAAGGCGGTTCCATTGGGTACTTTTTAAGGATTAAAATATATATAGACGGTGAAATTTGTGGAAAAAGGAACATTATGTCGTAAGGGAAAATGACCTTACGACAAAATGTCTCTTAGGACATTTCAAATTTCCACCGTCGATTATTTCGTCAATAGAATTTTGAAATGTCGTAAGCGATGTTTTGTAGTACGGACCATTTTCCATTACGAAATATATATATTTTATTTTAATTGACAATAATTGTTTGAGCTTTAGGACTGAATAATATTACATTACAATTAGAGTTTCTTATAAGTTTTCTTATATTTCATTATTATACGTTTTTCTTATCTTATGGGTTTCTTATCACGGTTCATACGCTCTATGGTCAGTTAACAAATAATAAGTGGCAGTTGACAGCTTTAGTGCCAGACGTACATACGTCGACACGTATATACGTCAATATTATAGGGTAGAGATATGTCTACCGTATAATATTGTATAAATTTACCGTTACCTCAAGTTTTTCTTTCTGTATCTGGTGAGGGTAGTTCTAATTTGTTCTATACAATGTGACATACTCGGATGAAAAAATTTTTTTTCTCCCTTTTCTCCATAGAACAACATACTACTCCACTTAAGCCCATTTATTGTCGACATGAAACAAAATGAGAATCAAGTTTTACCAAAATTGTCATAAACTTTGTTTGACATAAAGATCTGTCAATAATACTCACATCGATGTTGCATAAAAAGAAATAGGTCAAAATTGTCTATTTTCGTCCGATGACGTCATGTTCTAGGAAACAAATGGGAACTACCCACTTGTGACAATCGTGTAGAGAGAATCCACGAAAGTCTTAAAACCTACTACTGCACAGAAATATATTTTACTTGCTTTATGTCAAATCTATCTAAATCTAAATCCAAGTTACTTGACAAGACTACAGTGCACTCGCTTTAAGGATAGAGAATATGAACTGACCAATCACGTGGGTTTAAAGTCTTCTGTTAAATTTTACCATTGGCCGAGTGACCATTGCTTTGTGAGCTTTGTCAATTGGAATTTCCTGCTGTATTGTTAAGAGCGCGCTCTGTAATAACTAAGTTTGATCCTATTTTGGTTACGAACTAATCAAAGTTTAAGATATTTTGCATATGTGTCTTGTTATCTCGCCTGTTTCCCATTAAACAACACATACAAAACATTTAGCTGAACACAAAAAAGTGCGAACATGAAATAGTGAGAAAGAAAAGTGAGAATATCGTTTATATGTAAATGAACAAGAATTTATACATAGAGCAGCAATTAAATTAACATGTTTTTTTAAATATATAATGTTAAAAACTGTTATACAGCCTCGAAATTGAAATAAAAGAAAATTCTTTCTTTTTTACTTTATGTGACAACATAACGTAAAAAAGAAATAATTTTCTTTGAAACGTTTGAAAATTGATATATTGCAACCGTTTAAACTTTGATTAAATGACAGTTTAATAAATACAAAACTTTTTTAACTAAACTTTACGACTCATCCAACTCGACTAACCTGTGTTAGTAGAGAATTGAAACGAATGAATGAAAAAAAAATAGTCGACTGATTGTTTATTTTCAAATTAGACTTAAATAAAATAACCGACCAAACTTTTGAGAAGACACTGCATTATTTCGGGGATTCTACTTGTGTTCCGATAAATGTGCCGGTGTGTATAGTTTTAAAATTGAAAGCCTGGGAAGACTATCTTCGTAATGCGAATGACTGTTGTATCCTAACTTCATCCCAAAAGCTACCCCTGGTGTTGTCAAACGTCAACTATATTTTTTAAATTTTCAAATGTTTTATTCCGGATTTTCCTGGTTAGCAGAAAAAACTTGCACACTATTTTAGTAACTACACCTTATGAAATATGTACTTAAAAACTTACTTTTGACCACTACCTACGCCTGGACCAAAGATAGTCTATGATGGAACAAGCCCAGAAGATGCCTATTCAGTCGGACCTTAAAGATATCGGAGTTGTATGTGTTCGGAAACAGTCACAGGCAGGGAATTCCATTCCTGGGTTGTGCGCATAATAAAATATAACAAAAACACTTAGTACGCTTGAAGGGAAAGTAAGTATGATATCCCGCTCTAATTCTGGATATCGGATAGTATAAGGGGGTGGGCGGAATGAGATGATGGAGCTAATGAGCACACTGAAATATATTCTGTAGAAAACCAACGGCCAGTCAACTTTGCCACAACAACAACTTTTTTTAGCCGGTGAGCTAAACTATGGGTTCAGATTCGAATGTATCGTCGCCAATAAGTCTCCTCTGGCTCTGCGTTAAACCATACTGTACCATAATTTTTTCGCGGTAAAATCCTCTTAGGATATCTCTCCGCCGCTAGGACTTCTACCGGCTAAAACCCCACAGTGGCTTTCTTGGGTGACTCTTATAGCACCTGAGAGGAACTACGTCCTCACAACAAAGTGCGCCACACCGTTCCGTCGTCTCCTCGCGGTTGTTAAACTTACTGGCGAATGGAGCCCCGGTACCGCCGAGCGGGACAGGCCCTCTCCTGATCACGCTTGGCGACCTCCTTCTGAAGCATCACTGCTTCACAGAAGAGACCATTGCCTCATATACCGTGCCATACTAGGTTTCAGGTACACATACATAATTCAAATTCATTCAGCTGTTTCCGCATCACTGATTAACGATTAACGAACTTCTAAATTATCGAATTTCCTAGCCAAGTGGTTTTTTTTTTTCACTGCGCGTTTGTTAGTACATTCACATGTATTAACATGTTTATAATTAACAAAATTATAATTAAATAACCCGCAGAGGACTTATTAAAGTTGTTTAATGTTTTACCCAATTAATTTGCCTGCAAGAATCATTGTTCTGTGAAAGTCGTATTTAAATTTAGCAACATGTGCTTCGCCAACCAATGCACATGACTGTTATGATAAGCCGCTTCTTCGGAACGAAATGGAACCGAATTTTTCTAACGATATTGTACATAGCATAAGGAACTTTACGGTCAATATGTAAGGTACAAACTTTCAAAACCAAACCTGTCAAAAACAAAACCAAATTCTCGCGCATGTTCGAGAATGCTCGCGCATTCCGCGGAAGATTTTGGCACGGAATATTGTTACAAAAATTCGCTTCCATTCCGTCCCGCCGCAATATAAATTGAGCCTTAGGGGTCTCTAAGGAGAGAATAATTTGTGTCTTTTTATATCCTTTTATTTTCGGAGTTGAAAAAACAAACATTAATGTAGAAAAGTTTGTTTTTATAATTGATACCAAGATCAAGAAAAATTCCTTCGATCCGGCTGGACTTGAACCAGACATTTTGTCGCCTAATGCTGGCTATCCCTCTCCCAACTGAGCTACGGAACTAGTCAGCAGACCTTATCAATTTCTCTATGTGCTTGCTGCAGGCCTTTGGTTTTGGTTTTAACGGCTTTTAGGCCGTAGCGTAGTGAGAAAACTATGAAAGTTTTTTCTTCACTCAGCCAAGTAAGTATCTTTACAGCTACCAGCGGCTGACAAGATATGTCGCTTTATTTATTTATTTGTAATATTTTATTTATTTTTTGTTCGATCTTTATAGAAAGTTCGAATTATAACAATTTATAGCAATTATAATAAAAAATTTGTAGAGTACTGTGACAAAAAGTATATAAAAATAAAATTAATTTAGATTCCAAACTAATATTATTAATGCGAAAGTAACTCTGTCTATCTGTTATATTTTTAAACCGTTGAACGAATTTTGATGAATTTTGGTATAGAGATAGATGGACATAGAGACTACTTTTAAAATAGGGGATGAAACTTTGTGTGGAGAATTAGTATAGTACAGTAGGCTATTCGAAGTACTTTTTCTACGCAAACGAAGTCGCGGGCATCAGCTAGTAATTTCGATATTTTGATTAAAATAAGTTCGGTTAGCATAGTTGGAGATTATTCCCAGATCTGGTAGACAAACCTAGAAACTAATATTGCGAGTCGTGTTTGTCTGTTTCAGTTAAATTTTATTATAAATTGGGACTAATCGTATTATAATATAAATTGTTTCTAAATTATACGTGCTCAAAAACTAAAATTTCCATCTTATGCGATTTTTTTTAAGACCACGCTTTCTATAGATTAAATAGGAAGACAAAATAAAAAAAATATTGCAAGCACAATTATGAATTCCTTGTATTTAAAACAAGTTTGAATGATCATCAAACTACGAAATGCCTTTAACGAGCCGCCCTCGCGGCCTGGACAGCTCCTCTTAAAGATCAGCTTAAATTAAAAGAAAATTAGGAACTTAACATAACTTCATTACAAATAAACCTTGTGCTCGCCTCAACGTCTGCCATAAACAAAAGTGGACGTATTGATCCGAGTACCTACCATGAGTTTACAGACAAATGTAAATTACATTAACAGTTGTCACTAAGTACCGCATAATGCAATTGTATACAAAATGTTAATTCTTATGACCGCTCGTAACAATTACACTCGTAGCCCCGCACTAGGGAAACCCTGTATCGCGGGAGCCTGGTGAAATTACAGGCACATGGGACTTGCTAACTTATGTCAGGGTCAACACTGTAACTGTTATGGACAGGCGTGTAGCTTACCATCAGGCGCACGACTTGTACGTTCCGTCACTTGATGTAAAAAAAAAACACATTGACAACCACAAATTACACCCAAAGTGAGAGAAGAGAAATAAATATTTCTCATGGCCCGGGACTCGAACCGGGAATCTCTCCTTGGCAGACCAGTATGGTAACCGTTCGGCCACGGAGGCATATACGGTATTTAAATTAATAACTTTTGTAACGATAATGAAAAATAGGGTTGTTTTACATTAATGTTGAACATGATTACTACTATCTTAGTCAACCCTTGAGCATGGGACCGGTAAATTGCCCGAAACATTGGTTTGTTTTAAAAAACAAATATACGTGATTTAGATCCGTTAAAATATAACAATAAAATATAAATATAATAATCGCAAAAACCTAAGAACTCTATAACGTCGTCTTAAGACTGAATACCATGTATGTGATTTCTATGTAATTTTTCGGGACGAAGTTAAAAATATGTAGAATTTAGTAAACGCAATAATGTTTGTAGTTAGCATTTTAATTAATTAAATTATACCTCTTTCAGATACTGTATCACTTTAATAATATATTTGAGCAAAAAGTTTATAATGAGTTTTTAGGTTTTCGCGATTGTTACACATAGGAAATGAAACTATTTTTCCGGATTTAAATTGCGTATATTTGTCAACCGTGACCATGGGACCTGTAAAGGGCCCAAAACGTTACTGATTTGTTTGAAAAAAAAAACAAATATACGCGATTTAAATCCGGAAAAATAGTTTCATTTCCATAAAAGTTTATAATTATTTTTCCAACAAATATCAGTAAAGACAAACTATGTGAAAACGCGTTATACGAGGTTTTCACTCTTAGGCGACGATAAGTGTTATATGATAATGTGTGATAATTCCATCGGTTTTGTGTGTCGCTTTGAACATTATCCTGAGGAACGAAATTCTTAAGCTCCTAATTTCTAAGCTAACATTCTTTTACACGTGAAACAACTTTTACTGTAGGGACCGTTTTAAAAATACGGAATAAACAAACACGCTAACAAACTTTCAGTCATTTTTGTTGCGTATGAATGTTTATTATGGAACAGTTCACTTCTTTTCGCGATTTAAGGGAGGTACCAAGTTATTTGTCATCTTTAATGTAAGTTATAGTTTCATCTTTTGAAAATGTCCGTAAAAAGATGTCAAGTGCCAAATTAGGACAGTATGATCTTGAGTAAAGACGCCGTTACTCGATTTTAAAGGATAACTAATTTTCAATTTCAACGAAATACTACCAACATGTCTATTTCTGTCGCCAAGCAAGTTATGCTCATATTATAGCGTTCCGGTTTTGAAGGGTAAGGGTGCTGGTGTAATTACAGACACTAGTCAACTAATGTCTCAAGGTAAGATTAGAGTACCTTTGCAGATATGATCATTTGTAGAGCTAGGCGCATGTGCTGCAGTGAATACCAAAATAAAGCGTAACTAAGGTAAAGTATTGAAGCATAAAATTAGTCCATGCATGCATTTTTGCGTTCAATTTAACATGATTTGATTCGCCTGTAACGATTACCTCTTTTGCTTGTGGATTTTACCGGTTATAGCGAGAGCAATACTGCGTTCTGTTTTTGAAGGGTACGGACGCTGGTGAAATTACAAACACATGGGAGTTGTCGTCTTTATGTCTCAGGCTAACGGACGCAGTGGCAGTGCCCCTCAGTTCTTTGCGATTATCTTTAAGGACCGTTTACACGAGGCCAATCGATAAGTCATTCCATAAAGACAAGCCATAATTGGAGTCATGTAAATATACACAATCCATCATGGATGGTCTCTAGACCAGTGATAAAGACAATCCACTAAATTAGAACAAATTCAAATTTTTCGGGCCAATACCCTCATCCACTACGCGTGTATTGCATTGCCTCATGTTATTTCCTTGTGTGAACGTGCATCCTAAGCCATTCCACTAGTTTGTGTTGTCGTTTGGTAAAGAATCTTAAAGAAACTTTTTGTAATACTGGCTCTAGTGTTGACGTTGCGAATTTCGCACTTTTCACTAGATTGGCTTTGTGGAATGACTGATCAATTGGCCCCGTGTAAATGGGCCGTTAACTGAGTAGCACTGCAACTGACATGGATAGGCTACCAGGCGCATGGTTTGTTCTTCGTCACTTGGTACCATAAAAAAAAGTCTTCATAATATTGTTGGATTTAACGAATTGATAGAAATTGTTGAAACAGTAGGCATTGAGGTCTTATCTTTACAATTTATGTCGCGCAACCGACTTTGACCCAATAGCACTCAGCTGACTCGATTTGGCGAAGTTGCACAGGTCAATATCAAAACGATAACCTGACTAATATTTGTTGAGAGCGTAATTTTGACACACCCTATGTAAAATTCATATCTGACAAATTATTCAAGTTTTTCAGTAGACTGATTATGAAGGTACCGTGTGTTAGCCACACCGTGTTATTATTATCTCTGACACTATTAAACCTATGATTACGACAATTTGCACGTAGCGAGTTATTGTTATATTTTTTTATTAAATGTAGATAAGATATATATTAAACTGTAGTTGTACTAAATTTGGAACATGTTTTTCTAAACATTAATGGATGCGCTCGGAATTTTACAAAGTCATTCGCGAAAGTGTCAATTATGAATTTTGCGATCACTGCTTTGAGTCGTTGTTGGTTCAGCTAGTGTCCATTGCCATCCAGAGAGGTAATGCTTTAAGCCTATTGACAAAACCTGGTGCTGATATAAATTGTTTTATTATCTCTTTTTAATATTTTTTTTTTGTTTTGTAACTGTTTATTTGGATTAGGTGACGAACTTATTTCTTGGTGTTTAAAAAAGACTTCAAAGAAGTAGCAGTTGCAAGTTTAATTTATCTCGGGTTCGATTCGCGATAAGTCTGGGTGATCTGGGTAGTTAATGTCGTTGTTCTGGTACTCATAGTATACCTTAAAAGGAAACCTTCGTTCGGAATGTTTTATTATAAGCAAGTTAAACGCGTTTACATTTTGGCGTTCCGGCGTAGAAATGAACAGCAGACAGACAGATGCGTGCCGGTGGCGGGTCCTGCGTCCTTGTACATACATAATAAGATCGAAAATGTCCTGTTTCAATAAACGCAGGTACTGAATTATACGTTTTCAATCAGGTATAAAAAATTGATATTTCTTTTTGTCTGTTGTTATATATTAGGATATGATCGGGGATATAGTGCAAATCCGCGTATATATAGTCGTAGGTAAAAAGCGCGTATCTGCTCTAAATCAAATTTTACAGGAGAGGAATTAAACTTTATTATTTTTTTATTTAAAAGGGCTACGACTTTCGTTTTTGCATAGTAAGCATTAATTCTTGTTGTCTGCCGACTGATAACAACAGATTGCCTTAAATCACGTTAATTTGGTTGCCAAGACATTTTCGCGGGTTTGATTTGGCCACAATATTACCAAAATGAAACTCATACTCAAATACTAGTTACGCGTAGTGATGGGATATTCTCGAGAATATTCTAACAGTGGAAACTTTGCTGTTAAGTTCTCGAGAACTTTCTTTTTTAAGAGAATTTACGAGAACTTAAAAAATTTGTGACTTTCTTAGCTTGGTTTTGAATGAAACTAATAGATTTGAGTACATTGGAACGTTTAATGAAGTGAATGTAAAATATAAAATTTAACTTGCTCTGGAACGTAAAATGTCGGTAAATTGTCGCGGACGAGAATATTCTCGAAAATATTCTTGGATATTTTCTCAGTAAATTCTTGTTAATTTGAAACGTTTGTTTTAAATTAGGATTTCCACATAAAACAAAGTACCTAAGTGATCAGTTTTAGCAACGTTTATTCAAATTACATTTTTATGTAAAATACATATATTTAAAAAACGATCTCAATAACTGCCTTTATAATTTAAATAGCTAAGAAATGAAATAATTAAAAGAACATTGTAATCACAATTTCTTTGGAATACACACTTTAATCAGTCTAAAATAAAGTAGTGATGCAAAAGACCTCTGCTTCTGCTTCCGCAACTGCAGAAGTTCCGTACGCTTTTTCATACCTGTTTCCGTTTCTGCTTCCACAACCTTTATAACAGAACTTTAATCTGAAGTTATAAAGTTCGCGGTGGATTTCAGGCCCACAAGCATATTGCATGGCAATAGGGCGCGCGTTTTAGCAGTTATGTGCAATTATGAAACCAAAAACAAGCCCTGGAAACTATTTCGTTGAGATCTTTCCACAAAATATTAATAAATGCTATTATTTACACTTCGGATATTGAACTAAAAAAAAAATATTATGTAGGTATTATTTTCAATCATAAAATCTCTAATTATAAATTCTCAATCTTCTCAGAATATTTTCAGTTAAAAGGAATATTCCAGAATATTCTCGAACCGAGAATATTCTCTCGCGGAGAAAATTTCTCGTCCCGTCTCTAGTTACGCGTAATTGCACTATACCCGACGATATGTAGATAACGAAATTAAAAAAAATATGTGAAGAGATTAAAAAGTATGTGGAAACTACATGTAAATGAAATATTATTCAGCAGATTGATAGTCTAAAATATTTAATGTTCCTTTTTAATTGAGTTTGCGAGAACTGAAGCAAACATGTCCTTTTTGATTGTACTATAAACTACAAATAAATTAAAAACTATAAAATAGCTACGTTATTTTGCTTTGCACAGTGACAATCGATTTTTTCGTCTGTCCATATCTGTTGTGTTGCCACTCAGAGCTTGTAAATCTGAGGGGCACTCTGAGGGAAGGATCTGACGGACACTGCGCCCGTCACCATGATAACCGTGGCCATAAGTTGACAAGTCCCATGTGCCTGTAATTTCACCAGATATTGATAGAGACGGATATTGTTTTTGGTTATTCGGTAGACACATCGAGTACACCATAAATAGAGACGTTTGAAGCTTTTTTATGATATCTAGTAACGGAGCAAACCACTGTGCCACTCAGAGCTTGAAATTACAAAGATCTGAAGGACACTGTGCCCTTTGCCCTGAGATCTAAGTTAACAAATCTCATGTGCTTTGCAAAACCCTTACCCTTGAATGCCGGAACATATGATAGGCCAGGTGGCAGTATTCCCTGGACAAACTTTTTCACAAGGAGTTCTACCGCTACTAAATTTTTGTATGTTTATTTTTATATTCTATTATTATTTTTAGTGTACAAAACGTTGAAAATTTGTACAAAAAATTATTTAAAGTATATATATGTTTTAATGTTTCTTTGAAACGCCTGAAAAATATGTGCCACACCGGTTTTACGGCATTTATTCCGCCGCCTCTGGTCGAAACATCATCAGACGCCGCCGTCGATTTTGCTATTGGCGCATGTCTAATCCGTCTCCTAAACAGACGTCACCATAAAGTTAATTAGATTATAAAACATTTCTACTCTACTTCCAATCTAATTACGTTCCATTACAGTATATTACAAGACATAAAACCAACTCCTTACGTCACGCAATGGTCGTGCCGTATTCTTGTCATCGACGGTACAATAAAATAAATGTACGTGATAGGGTTTGAAATCCAATTGCGTCTGTATGGAGACGGCTTATTAAGTAAGGCAGAAAATGTTGCTTGTGTTTATTTATAAACTCGTTCTTGACTTTGACGCATGAAAACGCCTAGATCTATAATTTTAGCAATTCATCGAACGGGGACATTGCTCTTTCAAATCTTAAGGCACTTATTGTTTTACTATCCTTGTTATGTATTCTTTGAAGTGGTCGTCACGTTGTTTCTCTAAACTCCAATATCTGATTGAAAGTTATGCAAATCATTTATTTAACCAGATTTCAACAACATTGTATTATTTATCTTATAATAATAGGGGTTAAAGTATGAAATTGCCGATTTGTACTGAAAATCTAAATTGTTTATTTTTTAAATTTTTAACAAATTTATTTAATCAAAATAGTTGCCATTATTATCTATACATTGCTGCCATCTAATGGGAAGGTTATTAATGCCTTTGCGATAGAACTCCGACGATCTAGACTGCACAAACTGTGTGAAAGCATTTTGTACTGCCTCCTGGGAAGAAAACTTCTTGTCACGTAGATAATTGTCCAAATCACGAAAAAAATGGTAGTCCGTTGGAGCAAGGTCTGGTGAATACGGAGGATGACGAATGGTTTCTAACTGCAGTTCCTGAAGGGTCAAAATGGTTTCTCGTGCTGTGTGAGGTCTCGCGTTGTCGTGGAGCAATAATGGTGAAGATCGATTCATGAGTCGGGGCTGTTTTACTGCTAGTTTTGTCAACATGGTTCGGAGTTCGGCACAATAGACATCTGCCGTTATTGCTTGACCAGATCGGAGAAAACTATAGTGAATAACACCATGCTGAGACCACCAAACAGTTACCATTACCTTTTTATTGGTAAGTTTTGCTTTAGGACACTGTTGTGGCATTTGACCTGGGGTCAGCCATTGCATTTTTCTTTTCCGGTTATCATAAAGAATCCACTTTTCATCACATGTTACAATTCGATCCAATATTCCTTCATTTCTGTACCGGTTCAACAAGGCAACACAAGTTTCAACACGCGTTTCTTTCTGCAGATCAGTCAAATCATGAGGCACCCATTTGTCGTATTTTTTTATTTTATTGATTTGACGCAAGTGAGTCAATATTGTGGGTAAGGTAACGTTAAACCATGCCGCTAATTCCTGGGTAGTTTGACTAGGATCGGCTTCCACTATCTCTCTTAATTCATCGTTATTCACCTGTGTGGGCGGTCTTCCTCGTGACTCGTTCTTTAAGTCGAAATTTCCATCACGAAAGCGTTTAAACCAAAATCGCACGGTGCGTTCATTAGTAGACCCCTCTCCAAACGCAGCATTGATATTGCGGGTTGTTTCTGCCGCGTTAGTTCCGCGTCGGAACTCGTATTCAAAAATCACTCGAATTTTCGCAGTATCCATCTTTGTTGTCTAAATTGAATAACAAAAACAATTGAAAGTCGATATTCAAATGTTTCAAATTTAAAAAAAAAAAAATCACAGAAACCATTTGAAAAAAGTTTCATTCGAAAACCTCAAACCATGAAGATTCTATGAAAATTCAAAGAACCTATTGCAATAAAACGGCAATTTCATACTTTAACTCCTAATATTACTGTGTCAAATAAAAAATAACTCCGTGAAGTCTGTGTGTTCTAAATAAGAACGTATATAAAATATTGAAGTTAGTAGCTTACCACCAGCCGCACGATTTGTTCGCCCCGTCACTTGATAACATAAAAAAAAGTTTCAAACCCTTAACTTCTTCACGAACAATATTTATTTTTTACCGCAGTTTGCACTATCGTTCTCTAGCTTATAATAAGCCATCGACTA